>NW_009624866.1:0-3531 GCF_000690535.1 Cariama cristata | reverse complement strand
GGAGTGCTCTATGGAGGTGATTAAAGCTAGAATTTTTGTCCCTCACCTGCACTTCTCTGCTAGCCTCTTGGCAGCCGACAGTGGCTGGTTTTGTACAGCCTGCAAAGGCAGGAACAGCTCATCCTTCTGGGCCCTGCAGACGTACAGCAATCAGGTGGATGGTTTCTGGCTTTGGTGAAAGAAAAGGGGACCTGTCACCTTGGCTGATGGGTGCTGGTTCATGCTTTCTGGTGACTCCAGGCAGTTTTCACCTGCCAGCTCCTTGCTACCTGGTATACCAAGGAACCCTTGTTGCAGAGGTAGAGCTTTGCCTCCTCCCCTTTGTATCCTGACAGTCCCCTTCACCCTGGCATGTCCCCAGCTCCCAGCCAGGAGCTCTGTACCCATCGCTCTGGGCTGAGCCACGCTTGGGTTGCAGCACCCTGTGTATCTGCTTGATCTTTCCTTCAGAAGTCTGGTCCGTAACATCCAAAATGACCAGGACTCAACTTAGTATTGCATGTTTTGCAAATAAACAATCCTTTTCCTTAAATCTTCTTTTTAAACAAACTAGAGCAACAACCACCACCCCTTCAGCTACGCAACGGCAGGCCTCCTGTGCGTAGTAGGGTAGCCAGAGCTTGCTTGCTCAGACACCCTGCTGTCGGCCATGTCACAGCCCTGTCCCCGGGACAGTGCCCTGGGAGTGCTGCGAAGGCAGGCCTTGTTAGGGGGTGTCCTCTCTGCAGGCTTCCTCTGTTCCGATGCTTTCATTTAACACCAGTCAGATGTTTGCTAGAGGCTCATCACAGAAAAACTTTTAAGTTAAGCCAAAGTATCTACAGAGTAAATGTTTCGGTTGCCAGGCCAGTGTGTCGCATCTTGTCAGCAGGATGGCGCAGTTCCATGTTTGACAACCACCTGCTGCTCAAGTGTGGTCCTTCTGCTGGCAGAGGGGCCAGAGAATTCAGCTTTGCTGGAGGGGAACTTCTGGTGACCTTCAGCAAATGCCTGCAGGAACAGACAGCTCTTTGTTACCACTGTGTGTACAGAGGAGGGCTGTGGATCTGACTCGGTGGTCTCATTTGCTGCTACTTTGGCATCTTAGGCAGGGCCACAGGTGCAGTAACAGTGGCAGAAAGGGCACTTCTCTGATTGTTCCTGGAGTTCTGACTCGCCAAATCGTTTCCTAGAGCTTGCTTTATTGCCCCCAGTCATAATGTGTGTTTCTGGCCAAAGACACTCTTGTGAAAGGTGCTGGAGCCTGGAGAACTTCATACTGGTTCCCCAGGCTTTCGGGTCACCCCGTCTGTGGTGTGGTAGCCAGGGGTCTGCTCCTCCTGGGCTGCAGCACGTGCTGTGTCCCGATGTTGAGATGAGTTGAGCTGGCAGGGAGAGTTGAGATCAGCTCAGAGAGGCTGTTTTCAAACCCCTGCGCCTCATTATGCCTTATTTACTCTTTCTAGCTGTCTAATGCCCTCCTGGAGAAAGAAGTGATAAATTATGATGACATTGAAGCTTTGATTGGGCCTCCACCCTATGGGCCAAAGAAAATGATAGCTCCTCAGAGCTGGCTTCAAGCAGAGAGAGACAAGCAAGACACAAGAGATGAAGAAATGCCCCAGCAACCACCAAACCATGAGGAGGAGGAAGAACCACGCCTGAGACCAGCATGAAGCCCACTCCTGAGGTGGAATGGGAGGACTCTAGAGGCTTCTTCTGGACACAGACCCTTCAGACCCTTGCCCTTTTCAGCTCCAGAATGAAAGATACAGAGCAGGGAATCTCTGTGCTGCTGTTACCCAAAAATTAAAGGGATGGCTACATTGGCTCTCTTAATGAGCTTTTTCCTGCAGGAAGGAGAACTCCTTAGGATTTTGAAATTGATTCTCAGCAGGATAGTAGCGATTAGGAGTTGGGCAAGTAATCCGCTGGAAAGATTTCTTGTACACAGGAGCATGTTCTTAAGGGTGAAAGATGCTGTGGAGTCCTTGTAAGCCACCTCTCGCTATGCTGTGCAACACAGCAGGAGTGCAGGGCTGTCTGCTTCTGTGCCAACATGGTCAGTGTAGTGAAACCCCTGCAAGACTCTGAGGTGGCTGGGGGGCCGTAGTTCTTGTGCGACTCCGCTCTAACCTTTGATCATCTCTGCTGCTGAACATAAAATAGAAACTTCAGTAGAATAAACTGTCCATAATGTGCTGCTGTGTTTGTAGAATATGTCAAGCGACAGATATGTGTTTTGGCACATATGAAGCTTATTATGGCTGTGGAGTTGTATAGGACAAGGGCTTGTTTGTTCCTGGCCAATAACTTATATTCAGTTTTTATAGCAAGTGTCTCACAAGCAGAGATTGATAAAAACCTGTGTGCAGAACCCAACATAGCCCAGCAGTGTGATGTTGGAAACTGGCATTGCAGAGAGCAGCTCCGAATTACACGTTCCTGTGCTCTCAGGAACTCGAGCAAAAGCGGGTGTGTTCGTTGGGAAGCCTCAGTAAAAAGCTGGCCGTTCCTCTGGGTCCATCCTCATGGCTCTTGCAAAACAAGCTATGATGGCCTGGTTGTCTGCTGTTCATCAGGGAAAGCATTAAAATGATGATTGATGCCTGGTGTGCTCTGGCTGCATTAATCTTTTAGGAGGGATTATTGTCTTGAGTTATTCCATGAGGACTGTGGGACCTGAAAGACCCCAGCCCGAGCCCTGTCTCTGACAGCTTTCAACTCCCAGCCCTCAGGCCTTGATCCCAGGCTCCTATTTCACGGAGTCAGGCTGAAGCGGGGAGCCTCTTGTTTCCCCTGATGATGGTGGGGAGGATGGTTCTGCAAGGCGTCCTCTCCCCTGTCCCAACATAGAGCTGCCTCTGTACATGGAGCCCTTGAGCCCTCCCGGGCTATCCCAGTGCTGGTGGGGGGATTTCCCTTGCTTTCAGGAGCAGAAGTGGTTTTCTACATTTGAGATACTTCTGCCTGTATTTTTTTCTTTCAAACGTGTTTGTTTTTTCATAGGTTCATTCTTTGAATTCACTTTTCCAGCAGCAGATGAAATTGTACTTTGATTCTTTCATTATTTTTTTTTTTTAAGTGATGGCTGTGTTCTGGGCTGCCTGAATAAACCCTTTGAGTGGATTTAGTTCTGTGGAGTCGAGGGTGACAGCTGTAGTGGTGCTGTGCTGGGACGCTTGCAGGACAGGACAGGGTCCTCGGTGGCTTCCAGGATGCAGTCGGTGTGGCCATGGCTAGTGGCACGCTGTCGCTCCCAAGCCGAGGCTGTGGCTCGCACCACTGCAGGATCCAGGCTCTGCCAAGGTGCGTGGTGGTCCCCAGCCCCCTCTCCTGCCATGCACCCCGAATGGGGTGGATGGCAGAGCAGGGGGCCCTACTGTGGGGTGTGGGTGGTGGAGGGGAAACAGGGTGCCCCGCAGTCCTGCAGGAGCCCTCGGGGACTTGGGGACAGCGTAAGCCCTGCCCCATGGCCGGCCCGGGCTGGCGGTGCTGGGCGCAGGCGAGGGCACGGTAGCAACACCGGGCAGAGCTGTAGCTGCTTCTCCT
>NW_009624865.1:51186-79300 GCF_000690535.1 Cariama cristata | reverse complement strand
AATATATATATAGTATTTATGTAAAATAAAGCTAATGCGTAAACTATATTAGCTTTAGCAAAGCAACTGGCTGCGAGGGCAGGATTCGTCTGTGTGAATGCATCTCAAAGATGCTCCCCGTGACAGCATGGAGATTGGGAAGGTGAGGCTTAACATTTTAAGAGAACGAGGATTTTGATCTGAAGGAGAGTATTTGAGGTGAAATACTCTTTCGGCAACTAGGGTGAAAGGCAGCGACCAGGCATCCAACCTTACATAGGTGCCAACCCTTCGGTCCATACACAGGGTCCGTATCCAGGTTTCTCTCTCTCTGTGATCTCTGTGCTTCACGCAGGCAGCCTTCCACTCTCTGCGCTGCGGAACACAAACCCTTCCCACCCAACACAATTTTGTCAGATTTGCCATCAGTACTACCCAAACAAACACCTTAGGGTTCCCTATAGCACCTTCTACACGTAACATAGGAACGATGTGTTAGAGAAAGCTGCTGATGAGCCCAGGGACTTGCATATGCCCAGAGCTCAGCTTCTCACAATACCATTTTCTCTGCATCCGTTTATCCTTTAATTAGTGTGATGCCACATGAAAGTCCGTACTGTCCCCCATTGTCTCTTGTCATTGAAGATGTTCCCAGTGCATTTAAGTCCTTCTTGCGAACACAGCACAGAAATGCTTGTTTGCATTTGCTCCACTTGAATGGTATAAGCGTGAACAAGGGCTGCTGGTTTGAAGCCAGGGCAACAAAAGAGCAGGATTGGATGCTGTAGCAAACAGTCAGTAGCCTTTAGGCTCACAGACATGTGGCAGTTATTTGAATCTGATGGTTTCTGACTTTCTGAGGCCATCAAACACCAGGTTCATATTACGATCCAGGTCTAGCTACAGAAATTTTGTATGCATATGAAGATTCTTCATCATGTTGTGTGTGGTGATGCATATTGTGGTGCTCAGAGGGCATGACTGTGGTCATTGGAACCACCAGAAAAGACAAAGGACATCAGGAAAGAGGCAAAACAAGTCAGCAGGAGGTACTGGGTGGGCAGAGGATAGGTTGCATGCATAGCCCCTCATGGGCAGTAGCAGCTGAAACAAATCTGTGCAGGTGTACAGTCTACAGCTGTTTACAACATCTGCATCTTCTGTTTGAAGAACTTTATAATATCTTCTGATGCTAAACTTTCAGTAAGCTTAGGGGACTGCTTTGCCTTTGCTTATCTGCTTTCCTTTTCTTTCTCCTCAATTTTTTTCTCTGGAAAAAATCCTGCTTTTTGGTAAGAAAACATAAGGCACTTCTGAAGTTTGCAGAAGTAGCACAAAGGGAACCATCAGTAGCCAGGTTTTGCTACGCGGTTGTAACAGAGGAGATGCTGAGGTCAGGGTTTGCAGGGAAAACTGCTGCAGAAGGCTATCCCCACTGCCATGAAACAGCTCAATGAGGTCAAAGTGCCAAAAAATTAAGTAAGAGGCAGCCAGAAGAAGGACCTGCATGGCAGGAAGGCTGGCACGTGGCTACCACAGCCCATCACCATCCAAAGGAAGGAAGTGCCACAGATGTGAGATTCCTAGGTCACTGTACGGCTTGGGTATTAACAGGGACAGGGCTTACAGACACGGACACTGGCAGTGAAGGCTGGACAATGACAATGACAGCAACACCAGCCCAAAAAACCTACACATACTTCTCTTTGAAGGACCCTGAGGCTGAAAGATCTTTGTCAGGCAGAGCAAACAAAAACTAGCAGCAGCACTGGAGTTTCCCTCCCCTTTCCTTGCTTTGACAACTGGGAGATGGTAGGATTCCTGCTTGGAAAGATGTGAAGCTTTTGTTTGCTGGGTACATCACTCAGCATATCCTGACTTTTCTTCTGGGGAGTGGCTCTTTGGTAGAGTTGGTGTTGACCTGGCCCCAAAAACACTTTGTGTTCCTGGGATTTCATAGCCTCTGCTGCTCTTCAGAAGCCTGTCTGTCCTCTCCTTCAATGGCAATGGGTTTGCCCAACTGTCTCCCCAGAGGCTGACCTCAGACTTATTTTAAAACTTTATCTTGCTGCTTCTCTGTTCTTGGTCTTGTTATAACTCTTGTGGTCCACGCTACAGGGAAGCACAAAATCGCGTCACCTTTTCCACTGCTGTCAGTCACTCACCGTTACTACTTTTCTGCACAGACTCCCACAGATTCTGGTCTTTACTACAAAGATGCCTTATTAGATGCTGTGCACATCAAGCACTGTACACATCAGCAGTGTGTACATCAGCAGACATATCTGACCATTAACTTGATAAAACCCTCCAAACAAGCAGTGCATAGTATTTATATAAAACTGTGCTGCAATACAGCAGTTCCAGCAAGGGATGGCTGTCTTTTGGCCTTGCATCTGTATGTGCTTGTATACATCACCAGCTCCAGCTGCTGAAGTGAGTAGTGATAAAAGATTTATTTTGAGACAGTACATTACCTTGAACAGCATCACAGTCCTGGGTACCAGTGACAAATGAATAATGGAAATACTTCTTTCTGTCAATAACCTGTATATTTGTCTACTGCAGCTCCTGCCAACAAGTTTCTGAACTAGTGTTTGCATATCTAGGGCATGAATTTACATAGAGTATGAATAGACATTATTTACTATGGGTTGTTTTGTGGATGCAATACATTTTTATACTTTTATTTCTTAAACTGTATCTCTCAGAAACCAGAAAGCAAGCAAGGAGTCTTTCATTTGATCTTTAAACTGATGAATGCAAAGTGGCAAAGCTGATCAGTCCTGAAACTCCACAGTAAATCTTCTTTTGAGTTTAGAACTTAATATCCTTATGCGAGTGGTCTGCCCCTTTTGTAGGCAAACCGGCAGCTAACTTGCCCATGAGGAGGAAGTAAAGGCTGTTTCTGAGGGTGACGTTTACAGTTTTGTGCCAGTAAATTTTTGTATCAGACTTTTATCACCCAACCTATGCACTGAATGAAGATCAAAAGGTAAATGACTGTTTAATTAAAGACCAGACACAGATATTCTGGGGTGCTGTAGGAGTTTAACCCCCACTACCACTACTGACCCGTGTCTGTGCAGCATCTGCCCCATCTGCCACATAACCTGGCCACGGTTGTACGATGGAGACTGGGGCTCCATCCCTTCCTGAGGCCTGGATCATAAGGCGGAGGCAGAAGGGAAAAGATTAAGACCAACTGAACCCTGGCCTATTTCCCTTCTCTTTCTGAAGAGATTTATGGCTTGGAGGAAAGAAGAGACAAGTGGTCCTTACTTGAGGGGATGGACCTTGGCAAGGCCAAAGAACAGGTTTGGGAAGCCACTGTGTGCCCATGCCCCATCCTGTGCAGTCTGCACAAGAACTGCCTGCACTTCAGTCCTTGATAATTGAGACAGACAGAGACAGGATTTTTAGAAATGAGTCTGACATATCACATTCCCTTGGCGACGGCCAGTGCCAAGTCACATTGACTTCTGCTGTTTCCCTCTCAGTCTGGACTTTATCCCAAGGTCATCTCAAGGTTGGAAGGGACCATGCTCCTCACTTCTCCTAGCCTGAAGAGCTGATCTCTGCTCGTGTCTGTTTGTGAAACGACTTCCTCCTTGATTATAGCTGTCCTCTTGGAAGGATGTCATATTTATTTTCATTGAAAATCATCGGCTAAAAATCACCATGTTGTTTGGGCTCCTGCATTTATTGCTAGCTTGCATATTCCATGATGATCTCATCTCTGGTTTCCAAACCTGCAACACTGCCTTTCTGCTTCCTTCCCCTTGACCATCGGCTTCTAGTTCCCAGTCCATTTCAAACCCCCCCTGTCCCTTTCCCAAAGTCCACCCTGAGGCCCCACCACCTTCACTCCTCCAACCAAATCCCAAAACGGACCAGAGGCAGCTCCACAAGAGAGAGTCCAGAGGCCACCCCACAGGGATGGAGTGGGCGAGTGGCTGTCACTGAGCACAAATCTTACCCTGCACCCTCAGGGAGCGCTACGGTCTGGTGAGGAGAAGCTACATGAGAATTTGTGTTAAAATCTCATCCTAACCAAGGCTGCCTGCAGCACACAAGTCTTGACCCCTCTCAAAAGCTTTTATTACACATTTCTTCATTACTGGTAGAGTTGCTAGGTCAGGGGACCATGAGACGTCTGCTTTACTTGCCTAGATCTGCAGAGCTTTCCAGGCTGCTGTGCAGCTGTATTTTATCACTCACATCCCCTGGATTTTTTTTTTCTGCATGAATTTTGATTACACATAAAACAGCACACGATTGAAAAGGAAAACATTGATGAAAAAAGAAATCCGAGCATCAGTGGAGCTGACTGCACTGCACATTGATTTCAAAACCAAATTTTACAGGACAGCAGATTTGTGCAAGTCTCTTACTTCAATTAGGCTTCCAGTTACAGCAAGCACTGTCAGCTGAAAAGAAATGTGTTAAGAGTTCAGCAAATGCTGAATCACAGCGGACACCTTATAACTAGCCTATCTCATTCCAGCCTACATAAATTGGCTGTTGTCATTTTCCCTCTAGTGATGGGTGACATAACACACTAACATCAAGACACAACTGTAAGAAAGTCCAACTGAGAAGAACACACTCTTCGTAAGCGTTGGGTTTGAGGAGGGATTTATGAAACTGCCACAGCGAATTCATTCACGGTCTTCATTCAATCATTGCGCACAGAGAAAAGCATGTCACCGAGTACAGCAATGCCTCAGCCTCCACAGCCGTGCCTGATGGCAGAGAATAACCCAGTCTGCAGGCCAGTGCGACGTATTAGTCACCAGGAGCCTTTATATTTGAACTATAGATCCATTCTCCCTTTTTAACAGCAAAGGAGAGGAAGCGTGACTGAAAATTAACAGTGCTGCATGCCTTTAAATCTGCCTGGCGCCAAAGACCTCAGCCCAACTGTAGACAGTTAAGCAAAACAGTATATTTGCCGCACAAATGAGCTTAATTAGTAGTGCCACCCAGAGCAAAGGAGTGATGCTTCGTACCCGTCTTAGGCTTCAACGCAGTCGTTGTTGCAGGATTCCCATTTGCAGAGAACTAAGGCACAGAGCAACCGAGTACCAAGAACTTGTTTGAGCTGAGGCAAGTTTCACCCCTAAAAGCTTGTGCTGGTAAGAAGAGGAGTAGAGTTTATGTTCAAACCATCTTCCTTAGGTCTCTGATCTAAACTCTAACCCCACTCACTGGCAATGGAGGAAAGTTAATGTTTGATGTCTCTGCTTGCCCTGTGTAAAAAGATGAGGCAAAGTGCTTCTCCTCCTGTGAAGGGACTGCTTCTCTCAGAAGAGCCCCGTTATGCCGTGGCAGTGTGTCCTGGCCTCTCCCCGTCCCTGGCGAAGGACGAGATGGCTGCCCCGTCTGCCCTAGAAAGGTGGGCTCACCCAGGTCCCCCTCCTCACAGGTCACTACACCACCTAAGCCCAGTCACCTCCTAAACTACATTTTAAACCAAATCAGTCTTTGGCCTTCCTACTTCTAAAAGTCCACCACAGAATTTCACAGCTCTGATTTCGTAGAAAATTTCTTGTTTCCCAACCAAATGTATTCCTGACTGGGAAATCCTCGTAGGCGACGGCCAGGCTCACGTGGTTCCTCTGCCCGTTGTCTCCCGTTACCCTGCCAGACACGGAGCGCTGGGCCGGCAGGGCCTTACTTTGTGCAAAACGCCAGGGATTGCTGGGAGAGAGCCGATAACGGTGCCACGACGCCCTGCACCAGGGCTGCTCACAGACCTCTGGAAAAGGGAACCTGTCCCTTGACCAGCACTCAGCTAGTGAGGGGGGGTCACCGGCCCCTGGATGCTCCCTCCCCAGGCCGGCCATGAGGGCCTGCGGGGCAGCAGGGGAGGTAGCAGGGACACCCTGGGCTTTGGGGCAGCCTCTGACATGTTCTGGAGAGGACAAGGGAAAACTCTTTACGTCCTTATCTTCTTTGCACATTGATTCAGGGGTCTGGCTATGAAGCTGTAGATCTGTGTATCTGCTAACACATCTGGAGAGAAGAAAAAGATACATTAAATTCCCATTAAACTGACAAGACAGCAGAAGGTCTGCCTCTGCCAAGAGTCTGGAACACAACTTGGAGCTGCTCTGTCCTCTGTGCAAACGGTAAAACCACGGGCAGGATCCTGATCCCCTCTCCCTTTGTTTTACCCAGGGATGCCGCTGGGAAGCTCGGTTGTGCTGCTGCCACCAGTTTACTTCACGACAACTGAGATCTTCATGAGATCCAGAGTGGTTTTAAAGGCTTAAAATAGGCCACAGTTTGGCCAAAAATCTAAATTAAAAATCTGTTTCCAAGGTTTTGGCCAGCAGCTCCAGCCGTCACGGAGGTCGGGCTGAAAAGCCAGGCTTGCAGCTGTGCATGGCTTCCCACGTCCAGGGCCGGAACATTTTAATTGGGGAAGCGTGGGGAAAACTAAAAGGCCAGGAACTCGTTAGGAAAGAGGAAGGTTTGGGGATTCTGGGAGCGTCTGGAGGTTTGCTTTTACAGTAGCGGAGCGGTGGGCTGCTGAGCCATCCTGGCCCTGTGGTTAATCAAGAGAAGCATCCTAAGAAAACAGCCCCACAGCAACAGACACTGTAGCATCATTTTATTTCCCGCAAGTGTGTCCCCTTTAAAACATATATAAATAGACTGAATGATGTATAATGCCTGCCTAAGTACTTATACATGTATCTCATAAGTACTTATACACTTAGTTGTTTGCTTGCTCCTTCTCAGTGTTGTGTCCATAGCCGAGCTCACTGTCGGCACCAATTAAGTTTTGCCCGCTTCCCAGAGCCATGAATTTGACCTGTTTATTGCTCCTGTCCTCTCCCCGATGCTGCCCTGAACAGACTCTTTCAGGCAAATATTTCAGGCTTCAGTATCGTACCAGCCGACTTCAGCTAGAGGAGGTACCTGAAAGCGATGTTATGGTAAGGGAGCAATGTACACGGAGGGACCAAATTCTGAGCAACTGGGTTTGGTTTGCTTTTAGCTCTGAAGTCAGCTGCTGCGTTTCAGACCTAGCAAAGGTACTATGTGCAAGAAACCTTGTCTAATCTTTCCCAGCCATGCCGTTTAGTCTAATAAAAGACAGCCTGTGGGGGGAAGTCTCAGAGTTACAGAGGGGAGTGAGGTACCCATCTCCCACCGATCCCAAATGCCCTTTCGCTGTGGCAGGGTGCCTTTCAGAAACAAGCTCAGGAGAAGACGGGAACACAAAACAGGGGTGCTTATTTGTGAAGGCAACTCTAAACAAATGCCTGGTCTTACCCATGGCCTTGTACTGCCACGGTTACAGCAAGACTCTCACTGATGTATTTCAGTCATGTCATCCCCTTGCCATTATTCTGGTGAAAAAGAAAGAGAGGACTCGCATTTCCACGACATGGCTGCAGCGTGTGCGATCAGAAATAGCTGCGTATGTATCAGTGGAAATTTCCAAGGGCAATACACAAGGTGCTTCCCTTTTCCTTTCATAACAAACGTATCTCTGCCAGCTTCCAAGCACAAAGATCTGTGTGAAAATCAAAACAGTCAGTTTTTAACTCTTGCATGTTTTTCTTTTAATATTCTCAATAAAAGGACAAAGAATCAGAAAAAAATCTTCAATAGGACCTGAACAATCCTTATAGCATGAGAGCTACTCTTTAAAAGTGCAGAACTGTTACAATTAATCTGCTTGTACAAGAAGAATCCTTGAAAAGTAACAAAAGTCTGTAAAATGAGCAGGACTGTTGAAAAGTGAATCAGTTCAAAACCTATGATTTGTTTCCTGGAGAATTTCATCCATGTCAGTCCAAATACACACAGGCATGCACATGCACACACACACAAATATAAATGAATTTGTTAAAACAATATTTTTACGACTGAATATTTTTCAACAGATATATTCTGGACTGCTCCACCAAAAAGCTCTTTTTTAATCAAAGGAAATTGCAGAGATCTTTGGCAGTATGAAATGTGTTTGCAACAATCCTTTATTATTAACTCCTGATGGTGCATCTGTTTCATCCTATTCAATAAAGCCTTTTATAGATTTTGATTCTTTCCTTTCTTGCAGCAGGCTAACACTTCTTGCTGTGGGCTCTGGACGCGCACCCTTTTGTTTCCCTGTCCTTCCCTGTGCGGTTGCTGTCCTGGAGCCTTCCATCCAGGGATTGCTCTTGTTCCCTGCTGCTTTGGTGAAGATCAGACAACCTGGGGTTTTTTTTCTTTACTTTGCCCTTGGCTTTGTTTGTACCCTTAGAAATATCCCTAGTATTTCACTTTATACAACAGCCCCACTTTCATAAAGCCTGCGAAGACCAGTGGGATTTTCAGCGGCCACACCTTGGACATACATCCGCCTGCCTTCCATCTTCTCTTTAACAAAACCCTTCTTCTCTGTCTTCCACCACTTAACACCACCTATTTCTTTTTCCGTTTTCACATTATTACCTTTCCATTAGCTTTAAGACCTCCTCAGGAGAGGGACTATTAAAATAATTCTTACTAGTTGTGTAACACCCTTGAAGGCCTCTATGTTACCACTGCACCCCATAAATGCCGGCCTTGAGATAAATTCCAACTATTTCCCCATCCTATACCCTGTCCATATGTGGGAAAACCCAAGCTTCAACCACTGAAGGTCCAGAATATGCACAGGGTGGATTCTCAGGTGATCTGGGTGATAAACCCCATGTTTAAAAGGAACTTTAACCCCATCCCTGAAAAATCTCGAACATTTAAGGGTTCTGCACTTACCAGTGGCTCATCCTCCAGGAGCGCAAACTCCCTGCAGAAAGTACACGAGCTCTCTTTCTGCTTACTGCTTCACTGTTAAAGGTTATGAACCTGCTAATTACTCTGGGAAAAAACAACATGGCCACACTGTTTGCATAAGGGCAAATCTTCCTGATACAGAACAGTTCCCACTCAATCCATCCCTCTTTAATATTATAAGACAGTCAATCGAACATGGTAGAGCTGTCTAAGCCTCATACCCGTATCTTAAACACAAGTATTCATCCTGAACTACCTTACTGTGCCATCTGGGTTGCAAGTAATTCTGGGGACTTGGCTGGGTCTCTTAGCCAGACCAACCGTAGTTTTCCTTCCCCCTCCTGGGCTACTGTCCAGACATCCCATGCAGGCTTTTG
Organism: Cariama cristata; assembly: GCF_000690535.1. NCBI lineage: Eukaryota > Metazoa > Chordata > Aves > Cariamiformes > Cariamidae > Cariama > Cariama cristata. The sequence continues at coordinate 70,163 of NW_009624865.1, read as the reverse complement.
GCATAGACACAGGCATGCTGAGCTATCAACTTTCAACATAATCATGAATCGTTACTGTAATTGAAGGGACCATTCCTACTGTGAGCTGCAGTAAAGGCCTTTGCCACCAGATAGGAGATTAGCTCATATTTATCCAGTTCACAGACAGCTACATCACTTGAATGATGTTCAGTATCTCCACTGAAGAAGGTTATGTGCAAATCAAAGGAGCCATTTACAAAGCACTTACAAAACAGTTTCAAGAGATTGTTATAAATCTTATGTCTCGCCTAGACAGAGCTGTGCTGGAGATGATTCAGCCCTGTTTGATAGAAATGACTGTCAAGGTCACAGCCAAAATGGCTGTTAAAAACCACTTTTGGTAAACTTCATTCCCTGCCACCAAACTCCAATTTCCCAGAGGCAGTGCTGCTACCCTTTGCTAGGAAAACTGCTTCTTTCCCAGTCCATCACTAAATGTCTGGCCTGGAAGTCTCTAGGTCGACCGCACCAAGGGAGTGGGAGATCATTTCCCCAGGATGCTGCTCCATGGCCCCTCTCCTGCTCCCACTCCAGCCCCTCCAGGTGCTCCTGGCCCCAGAAAGAGCTGTTCTTCTTCTGGCAGTACCCTTTGCATCCAGGTGAGCAGAGGGAATGCCCCTTCAGGCAATACAATAAAAGTAGCCATGCCTGCACATTGTGAGAAAAAAGATATTTTCCAGTGTTACCAACGCTGACATCAAGTAATGTGTCATCTTACAAACTCTTCTCTTTGGTCTTTTTTTTTCACCTTTGTTTGATGATGTGCTTTATCCCCTGAACCCCATCTTACCTCAATAAATTTTTCCTCAGTAATTCTTCCAAGAGTCATCAATGTCATTCACAGATGACCTTCCAGAGGTCAGGAATAAGCCTCAAATACGGTCAATGACTGCTTCATCATGAGTCCAGTAGTTCGCAGTCTTAGTTCCTCCTTGGTTCCCTTCATTCCTTCCTCACCACTCCGGTGCAAGGTTGAAATCCAATTGCTTTGCCTGTGCACTCCTGAGACTTGCTGCCGATGACTGTGGGTTGGACCCTGGGGAGGATGGAGATCACAGCCCCACAGGATGGACCATCACCTGGGAGGCTCACGTGTGGGCCAAGCAGCTCTGACAATGCAATCAATGGCTGAGACAGTCAAACGCTATAATTGTCTGTGCTTGGAAACTAACTGTGTAGATGTTGATGAAAAACGATCTGCAAAACTTGTGTCCTGCATACTTCCAGGAGCACTCCTGTCTTTTTGCAGCGTTAGAAGCCAGCCCTCCATGTTCAGACAGAGGAGGACGGAGGACAGGATGTTTCTGATGCCGCAATCTCAGACCCACATGTCACCCACATTTGATATTTGCTGCTGCTGCTCCCCACACACATCTGTTTTTCAAGTACATTCCATTCAAGTCGCTTTCTGAAAATTAAAATGTCTGTACAGAGGTTTCAGCTTACCCCAGCAAACTCCCCTGGCACAGAGAGGTTGCAGTTGTGTGTCTGTGCATGTCCTCCTGTGCCTCTCCCGTGTAAACGTGTCCCGATGGCTCTGACCCCAAGGTTTAGCTGCAACAGCACCAGGCAATCTTTCCCGTACAGTTTCACAAAGAAGCGGTGCTTAAGTATTCCTGTGGGCAGCTGATGAATTTGGGGGTATTGCATGGTAAAAATGTTTGTGTTTTATAAAGAGCACAAAGAAGCCTTAAGGAATATCCTCGCAGGAATTTTTGCTGATGCAGTTTGTTTTGTTGCTTCCTAATTGGAAGGAGGCCTTGTTATCAGCATTTGTGCCCAATTGCACAGATTGTTTACCTGCTGTGAGGGAGCCGCAGCACTCCGTATTTTAAGCCAGAGCTGCTAATACCATTATTTTCTGAGGACACAGCCAATAAAAATATCAAAGCTGCCCGAGGTTAACATGATGGTACCTCCTCTCAGCTTTGGCCTCCAGCTATAATAAGCTTTGTGGTTACTCAGGGAAAATCTCCCAGTTCTTGAGAGTTTAAACTTCAGTTTAAATGGATATAAAGGAGAACAGATGTACGCTACTAAGGGTTATTTCAAGAATGATGACTGTTTTGAAAGTAGAGTCCCATTCTTGCTTCCCAAGCCCTTCTGAGAACCTCTGCTTAAACCTCAAGTGACTTTATCCAAGAAGTAGTTGCAAAGGGCTTGGGAGACACCAACCAGTACACACCAGTATCAACAACTAGGACTGACAAAAACAGGATTCTGTTTCTGGATGTTCTCCAACATCTTCAGTGGGGTACAACGAGACCTCTGACCTGAGCTTGGGTGGAATGTGGTCAAAGAAAAGAAGTCCCTGCCCTGAAGGATGGGGAGATCTCAGACCACAAGATGGTGAGGCATGAGGATCAGTGATTCACTGCATTTCCTTGGAACCATCCAGCTTTATTAGGAATGGCCCTTTATAAGGAACGAAAGAAGAAGCTATTTTTGAATATAGAAAGACAGGGAAGGAGGAAGCTGATACTCTCAGTAATTTAAACTACGAGAAACTGGAAACTCTCTTGTTTAAAGGGTATCTTCTCAGAAACCTTTGTTTAATTTAACATGAATACAATCATCAGTCTCTCTTTTTAATGGATTGTTCTCTTTTCCCCTAAATTCTTTTCCCCTAAACATCCAGGAACATGCCTGCATTTACATATTCAATGTTTATACATAAAATGGGAAATACGTGTTTACTTACCCATTACATTATGCTTCAAGAGTGAAGGTTTTTTTGTTTTGTTTTGTTTTGTTTTTCACTTATCAGGCTGATTGCAGCCTTTTTTGTTTATTTGAGTACATGTGTGTTGTCTAAATCTGTGATGGCAGAGCCTCAAAATGGGATGAGAAATAGGGAAGCGGCTGGAATTCACCAAAGGCCACTGCTTATTCGCATGCTTCTGTCTGAAACAGGTGGATCTGCAGGGAGTTATTTTGAGCTTAAGTTAATGCTGACCTCAGCTGAAATAATTTGCCCTCTCGCTCTTCCTCTGGTACAGTCAAGAGGGAGTTGTCTGACTGCCGCGTGTGATTGTACACATCTGTCAACAGAATTGGAGATCTGAATGCAAAATGTAGCACGCGGGAGTGCCGTGTGAGTTTCCGACACTCCCTGAAGGACGTGAGGACCATAAACCAGTGAATGGATTACAATAAGGCATAAATAGAGCATTTTTATCTGCGACAGATGTAATCCTGCTCCAGCAGTGCTTATGTTATTTAAAGGAAAACGGTCTCTATTTCAGATCAGCTCTCTGAATTTCGAATGAGAAAAGAAGTCGTAAGCATTTTTCCATGTGAATAATTGTAAGCTTCCTTTGGAAGTGGTTTAACAGTGTTGTTTTGAAGGGGGCTGGCCGTTACCTCTCACAGAGCACCCCTTCCCCATGAGCACAAGACCAGGGAAGGGACCACATGCTTTCCATGCCTTGTCCCCCCCAAGCAGGGAAAGGTTTGCTTTGCTACCTCAACTTGCCATTCAAAGCCTGTAGCATCGCAAGCCAGCCAGGCTGTAAGAGAGTTATGAGGAATAATGTCCCAAAGCCAAGAAGCAGGTGTGAGACACGCTTCTCACTTGCGCAGACATATGCTACAAAATGTTGCAACCTTTCCTGCATAATATCTTAATGTATAGTCATTAGGCAGGACAGAGAAGAGAGCTCACATATGGAAAATGTCTCTTATTTGGAGACAGGAGCATGTACTTTCCCTTTGATGCTGGCACATGCAAGGAAATACTGATACACCAACTTCAAAGTGCTGATTGCAACCTGATAAGGAGACAATCTTGAAGAAGGCAGGAATTTTACCAGGTTTTAGGCTAGAAACATTTTTTTTATGAATTATTCCTAAGCGGCACAGCTGGATTCTGGATGACTGCATCTGGATTTCAGTGCATCGGTAAGTCCTACCGGGGAAATAAATTGAAAGACAAAGACTTTGGGAGTTAAGGCTATGCTAAGTTCAGGTAACGTGGACATACAGCATTGAATTAGCTCACTCCTTTGGGCAACCTTTGATGTACTCACAGCTTTTGAGTCAGGAAGGGAAATGTGCATGTCAAATTGCTGGACAAGGGGGTGTAGTTGAGTAGAATATTCATATCAATAAATGGTCCAATTCTAACACCTTGGAAGTACCGGATTGTTTTAGTTTTCCCTGAAAGCAGATCCTGAAGAACTCCAATGAAATCTAAGATATTCTAGACTCTTTAGCCAGCCAAGAGGCAATCATAGACACTGACTTGCCGTGGGAAACACACTCACAGTGTAGCTGATGACTGGGGTTTAACGAACTGTCATGTTGTATTACCAGGCAAAAACTGGTAGAATTCAGGCAGGGCGAAACAGTTCTGTCACCAAAAAGACTGATTGAAAGAACATTATTGGTAAAAGGCTGGTTATCTGCAGATTTTTGAAAGATTCAGGCATTAATTGAGATTAAGAACAACATGTCTATTAGCACTGAGACGAAATTAGGAAGTTTAAGATTTTGACTGAACTTCCAAAAGGAAAAAAAACCCCACAAGTCCAGGCAACGTGATCTGTTAAGTGACTTTTCATGGGAAGGGGGGAAGCTTCCTCTCTTGTGACATTAAAAAACTAGCCAAAAAGTAGAGAATGAGTTGCAGAAAATGGACATACATTGTCATGGAGATGAACTAGATGAACAGCATGGCACAACAGGCATTCTTTCATCTCTGTCTCCATCCATCTTTAGCTACAGAGACATATCATACTGGTATAACGATCCAGTGATTTTGTAGACTTGATCTTTTGACACAGACACATAAATGTATCTCAACAAATTCCTCTCTTTCTCTTGGCCATTGTAGCTTAGATTTTTATACAGATCACACCATGCGCTGCTGTTCTGTTCCCAGCTGGGGAGATGATTGGTGACTTCCAGGTCAAATAAATTCAGCGGGGTCCAGCAGTGAAAATAACACACTGACGCAAATCCGTGCGCATTCATTCAGCTGCCGTTGAGTCCATGCTCAGGCTCAGTCCCGTTGCCTGTATTGCCCTTGTTGGATGTGTGCATGCAGGGATAGAGACATGGGCATTGTCATGTTTTTTCCCCTTTTGCTTCCACTGCTCAGATCTCAGGCACGTGAAATCTTGGACTTTCCCTCAGTGGTACCTGGAGAAGCAGAGAAGATATTACCGAGGAAGCACATAGCTCTTCTACTCTCCAAGGGAGCCAAGTGGAGACAGAGGGGTATGGTTCCTTCCCTTGGCATGTTCCACAAGAAGGACAACTTGCAAAAGAGGGAGTTTTCCTCATGTCTATCTATTAAAGATTAGGTTTGTGCGGCATGAGCTATAATTTATGCATTTTCATGGTGGTGTTACTTAGATGTAACTGACTGTGAAGCTGTAAAGCTTTGATACTCTGACATTTCCACAATGAAATAGCTAAACCTTGCCATACTCGTCAACTACGCAAACTACTTCCCAGCATGTATCTTTAGCAAGTGACACCCCAGTGGTTTGTAGGGCAAGGAGTTTGCCAGAGAAGTTTGTGGATGATTTTAAAAACTGGAGAAATATGAGGGCACTGTTGTTGCTTCAAGGGCAGCACCCAAGTAGACAGTAAAGGAGGACGCGTGACACATACTGGTCATGGAGAACAATCTCCCTGTCCCCCACTGCCCATCCAGAATAAAATATACTGCTCATCTGTCCTCAGAAAACCAGCCCATACCTTGTTTTCTCCACTGTGTCAACGCACTGAACTCATCCCTTAACTTTCTGTTGTTCATAGTCCTGGTGCACCTTTCCAGTCCCTGCCAGGGAGGAAAGGCTCACCGGCCTTGCCACAGTTTGTTAACAGTACAAAGCGTTTGATTTGTTCCAAACATGAGGGCATATTCGGTACAGCCAAGACAAGCTGCAAAATTATTCTTCTTCTTCCATGACCTGTCATCACCTGCCTTCAAGCCAAGACTTGGTTTGGAAGAACCAGTGGGTAAACAGCATGTGGAACAAATCATATCTGGAAAGAGAAGAAATCTGAAGGAGTGCTGCACGCCTTGCTGGCTCTTGTGCAGGGATCTTCTTGCTGGTCTCTGCAAGCAGTTGGTGGTCAAGGACTTTTCTTTTATTGCTATTAGCCTGTGCTCTTTGGTTTTATCTCCCAACTGTACCCGCTAGTAAGCAAGCGAGGATTTTAGCATGCGTGGCATGAAATCAGGTTTTGCAGGGGGAATAAAAATTCACCTCTCGGAAGGAAAACTCCAAGCCTGTGCCAAGTTTCCTTCAGATTGTTTTCCATTTGTTGCTGTGTGGTTATCTGTAACCTGTGTACGTAACACAGTCATGTGTACCACAGTAGGGATCAAACTGTTTTCAATTGTATGGGTGGAAATAATATGACTTACACTCATATGTTTAAGTAAATTATCTACCCTTATTACAAATGTCACATACAAGCTTTTAAAATCAAATCTCTTTTCTTCTGACTGATGGTGTTTCTTTCTTTTATTTTATGACTGTTGAGTGGGCTTGGTTTTTAGCTTGGACAGTTAAGACAGTTGTTTTCTTTCCTGCTTTTCTAGTTCCTGTATGCCAGAGAAAAAAACTGGCTTTGATTTCAAACAACATAGAAGAACATTTCAGTTCAGAATTATAGCAACAGAATTTTATCTGACATAGTTTTTTTAAATGTTATACATTAAGATCATAGCCTAGTCTGTAAAACCCACTTTAAAAACCACTTAAACCATTTAAACTGCTCAGCGGTAGCAATACGACGGGAAAGGAAAAGAGCAAACCAACTGTGTCTGATTTCCCTTGTCCCTCTGCGCAGGGAATCGCAGTCATGAAGTTTCCCATCACCGTCCCACTATGGGGCAACACCTCCTTCCCCCCTCCAGGCACAGCACACTGGGGAAGGGGTCCCTGCCTTCCTCCTGTGCCCCGCTCTGCTGCGGGGAGCACTGCCGGTGGTCAGGGACCGCGTGGATGCTGGGGTAGGTGGGAGGGATGGGATGGAGGTCCTGTGTAGGCCAGGATGAGGGGCTGGGAGGGAAGCGCTGAGCTCCATCCAGCACGTGTCACTCAGGAGGAGAAGGCTGGTGGGCAGCTGGTGTAGCCCTGGCCCCGCACCCAGAGGGCTGCATGTGGGACTTGAGGGAAGCATGCCTGGTGCAGGAGGGAGAAAGGGGAGAGGGCTCCTCTCCATCACTGAGTAGGTGCTGCACCTCCTGCTTCTCATTTTCTGCATGTGGGGCCAAATCCTGAATGGCTGTAGCGTTTTTCTGCAGAGCTGGGATGGGAGCTCGGTCCTCTGTCCTTAGCTGTCGGTTCCCCCCTCCAGGTGCTTGTGTGGTCCTCACCATGCGCTCATTTACAAGGAAAGTCAATTAAGTTGCTCAGGAAAGGTGGAGATGCTCAGCTAAGAAGAAGTGCTGGTCTTTCTCCAGATTCAGCTTCTTCCTTACCCAGTTAGGATCGCAGCAGGACAGTGACTTGCTCAGCTACGCTCAGTGGTACATCTACACTTGTTCCTTAACCTCCCTCTGCCTTCAGGACCACGCAACCAACTATATTGGATCCCTGGGGAGAACTTGCTCTCTGCAGCTTTGTCCTTTTAACCTTTCAATGCTCTTCTAGTTTAAGCTGTTTGTGGCAAGACCCAGACTTAAATTGCTGAACACAGATGTCACAAATTGCTTTTCGATATGCTCTGGTGATGCCTGGACCTGCTGACAAGACCTGAAAGGGTGAGTTTTAAAAGAAGGTTTGGGTTTGGGCAAGCTTTAAACTGCTTTCTCCTAGTTCAGCATCTGGTCCCAGGTGAGTGATGAACTGACTAGTACAAAGGGAAAACGAAAGTGCTTTCCCAAAGAATGGGCTCATGGTCTGGGAAACTCTTTGCCAAAAGATGAAAGTAAATGTTATAAAGAAACAGGGAATTCTGAAGAAGGTGGGAAATCTCCTTCCATGGCAATTTGCAAAGAGAGATGAAGAGGAAACGTGGAGCAGGGTGGTTTGTAATTGCCTTCCACGGGATTACTGCTGTACCCCTCCTAAGCAGTCCGTGGAGATTAGGGGACCAGATCCATGGATCCAGATACGGGGACCTAGGCAAGGTGGATCCTCCCTCCTGCTGGTTATGACAATTCCTGTCTCCTGAGGGACCTTTGATGGCTCAGGCAGGAGAGAGGAAGCCTCCAGAATGCCACCTGGAAAAGGCACTGCTCCCACAGTGCTACCATCACCCAAACCAACAAACTAAAAACATATTTAGGAAAAAATGTGCCTCTTTGGTGCTCACCACCAGAGTGGCAGAGAACTGAATGGAAAAATCCCCCCTCCAGCACTGCGACACTTTCCTCACAAGCATTGCCACAAAAATTCTCCATCAAATCCTCTGGGTTTTAACGCAATGAAGACATGTGCCAAAAATGCTTGGGGGCAATTACATCTTTATTTGTTTATTATCTTCTTTATAAGTGTGTTCATCTGGTTATTAATGTCTGTGATTGGATATTCAGGTTGTATTCCTCTTATAATTATGGGAATGTCTGAATCTTATTTTACATAGAATGTTTTTCTTTCTTCCTCCTCCTATGCTCCTCCTTCCACCCTAATTTCTGGAGATGCCTGGGGTCACCAGTCTGCAGTTAGTGGCTGGAAGATTCTAGTGCAGATGTCTAGTTATCTGGTATTTTTTTCCCCCAAATGCACCAATCTTGTCAATTCCCTCACCATCAGTTGCAGACCAGTCCAGACTGGGAAGACCTTGGTGCCAGGGCTGGGTGAGAAGGCATAAGTTCTTCCCCGCCATCTACTCCTGGTTCACTGAGGTTGTGACTGTGTCACCAGACCCAAGCTTGTCCTAAATACAATGGAGAAGCAGGGATGGAGGACACATCCACCAACCTGCCACCTCCCAGTGTTGGCATAGCCTCTGCCAACTTGGGAGAAATGGCATCACAACAGGTACGCGACTCAAGAATTTGGGGCCTGCTGGAGGGAAGATGCTGAACAATTTTGGGATGGAGGACTGGGAGAGGAACACAAAGTCATACATCTGCTCATGCTCAGCAGAAAGAGGCAAACCCCTTCTGCAGTTACAAATTCCCCAAGTCACCAGAGGGAAGACTTGGCTGCTTACCTGCTCAGTTTTTGGAAAGGAGACCCAGCCACCTTGTTCTCTCCCTGTGAGGCCGTGAGCTGGATGAAGGAGGGCACCCTAGAACCCGCACCCTGCACAGCACCTCACAGCTGCACCCAGGTCCCACCATCCCGGAGCACTGCAAACCTGAAAGCAAATAGCTCAGCGATTCAGGGTTCGGAGCAGGGGGAAAGTTGGGGATAAAAAGTGCTGAACTGAGCATACGTCCCCATTCGGGTAGGCTGCCGAGCAGGGGAAGGCTAGCAAAGGGAGCTCGGCAACAAAGTGTATCAGTGCATTGGCACAAGCAAAGCAGGTCTCCTTGTCCCTGATGAAGCCAGACCTCTGTCCTGATCAAACACAGCTCTGTACCTATTTCCTGACTGCTGCTCACAGGCTGCATGTTTATTTATCTTTCAAATTCAAAATCTTTATCATAAACACCGGATAGCACACAACACTGTGTTTATCGTCGCTTCTCCTGTGAGCAGATTTCTTAATTGTCTCGAGTGATGACTGTATGTCGCACTAACGCTCCTGGTCCCCGTGAGACCTCACGCTTGCCTGGCTTTCCTGCAGGGTTTTTCTCAGAGCAGATGGTTTTGCTCTCAGAGGCTGCATTTTTTCTAGCAGGAGGAACAGTTACGGCCCAGCAGCTGAGCGGTCCCCAAGGCAGGTGTGGGACCATCTCTGGAAAAAGCCTTCTGGCAGGAGTGGGGATGGATCAGAGCTGGGGCTGCTGCCTACCGAGAGAGCAAAGGCCCACAGGACAGAGATAAAGCACGGTAGGCTGGGCACAACCCACTCCTGCAATAGCACATCTGAACCTTCAGCTTATTTTAAACAATGTTTTGCAATAACAAAAAAAGTTGATGAGTTCTCACTCTGACTGAGCACTTTGCCTCCGTATCTCTCACAACAGCGCTAGCTAATCAGGCAATGTTTATGTATGACAATGAACAACCCTTTCCCGTCATGATTTTCTGCCCTCCTGGACCTCTATGCTTGGTTGTATTGACCAGCACTTAGAGACAGGATTATCCCCACTCTGCAAATGAGGAAGATGAGTTACAGAAAAGTTACGTGACCAGGTCAAGACCCTATTGCGTTCACAGAAGTGTGTAAGAAAATCTTGACAGCTGTATAAGATCGCTTGTTCTTTTTTCATGGCGCCAACTCTAGTTCATTCCCTGGTACGCTGCACTGCGCAGGGAGATTTACTACCGGTAACGTTCATCTTCTGTCCTTAATTGTTACTTATAAACTGAGCACTAACAGAGATCCACCAGTCTTGACAAGGCACTACGCAAATAATTATTTAACCTATTATCAACGTTTATGGTCATTTGGGCCTATACACATTTGTACCTCTGACATGAACTCTGCATATGGAAACCGCTTCGCTAACACAAAAAGCAGCTGCTTTTGAAGTGTCATATTTTAAGGCATTTTTTTAAAAAGTAAATTTCAAAGGAATGCCCCCTCAAGCCCCTAAAAAATTCAAGTGCACATATTTTGACTAATCTCTTGCCAAAGTTTGGTTTTAATAGGCATTTTTTACACTTAATTACCATATATAAGTGCAGAAATGCAAGTCAAACCACAAAAAAACCCCTATTTTATTTCACACTCATAATAAGTTACAGTAAAATTGTCAAATGCATATACTTTTTAACAAACATGGAAACTCTCTGTCTCGAGCAGGGACAATTTCATTTTCTCATCAAGGCCACTCTGCAATAAAGGCATTTCCCAAAAAACCTCCTGTTCTTAGACTAGGGGAAGAACTTAGTGAGACACCGTTTCTCAAAAATAGTAACAATATGCGTTCAATAACGCAGCAGGGGCAACCACGAGGGCTTCCAACCGAAAGAGCTGACTTGTATGTGGCAAAGCATTTCCACCAACTTTTTGGAGACAAAGTTTTGGGAATGAGTTCAACCTCTGAGTTCCACAGACTCCAGACTTGAAATGCCTTTGGGTGCTGACCATTACGGTGCTCCTGGGTCTCATTTCAGGAGTGCTAAACACAACTCATCCTTTTTGGCACACTGGGAATTAGGGATGCTTTCTGAAGGCTAGCAGCATCTCAAAAATCAGTTGCCTGCTAATGAGTTGCCACCTCTGATGGATTGATTGTGAATTTTTTAAGTCCTTTCAATTATGAAACTGTTGCCCACCTGATCCCATCACTGCCTACAACACATCTTTACACAACTTGAATGGCCTTTGGAGTGGCCCAAGGGAGTGGGTTCTGGACCTTAATACAAACCTGCCCTCAGGGATGCAAAGGCACAGCCAGGCTGCCAGCACGTTAGAGGTTCAATACTTTGGTGGGAAGGTGGTGGCCTTGGTGGCATGCTTGCCTTGGAGTGCTGGTTTGGCCTGAGGCAGGGATATAAAAATAGGCACCTCTTCCTCAGGGCCTCGCTAGCAGTGGACTAAAACCTGCTTTGAGCACCAGTGCATTTATTTTTTTCCCCAAGGCTTTCAAGTTTATTGTCACGTTATGCTGCGTAAGAAGAAGTGTAGCCCTGTGGCAACAGGACAAAAACAGCGTGGGTGACAGATAAGCAAGCTTGCCTGCTCCATTGTTGCAAATATTCTGAAAGTAATCAAGATTTGATCATATAGAAGAGTTAGGTTTGATTAAGAAGTAGAAAATTGTAAAGCATAATGCATAAGTTAGGACTGTTAAGTTTGAACCATAGGTTGAATAGGTAACCATAGGATTGTTAAGGTAACCATAGGATTGTTATGTTTGAAATAGGCAACCACAGAAACCTGACCAGGTAGTTAGTGGATTTTTCTACATTTTGTTTTAAGAAACTTAGGAAACCATCATGGATACTAGTTATGTATAATGGACACCAGTTATGCTGCTTGGAAATCCCCTTACCCTTCCCATCTTGATTTGAATATCAAGGATTCCAATCAGTAGAGCTAAGTAGAACTGGCCAATGACTATTTTAAAATACAAATATTGATAAGGTTGCATGACTAACAAAACCAATCAATTTAAAGGTTAAATTTAAGAGCGAGCATATTATGCATTTTTATGTAAAAGAACTTATGTAAAAATGACTTGGCAGAAAAGGTGTATAAAAACGGATGGTTTTGAGGCTAAGGTGGACATGATTGGCGCAGCTATCCCCCATATCCCCAGCGCTGAAATAAGGAAGTGCCTGCTTATCTGCTTCGTGTAGATGAGGGTTTTTTTCCGATTGCTAACACCATCATCCCCATCCTTTTTGGACAGATGAGCCTGTCTCTAAACCTATTTCACTCTTACCATGCGTGCAGGAGACAGGGCCAAGGCAGTTTTGCCGAAAGGCACCGTGCGTAGCCTGCGAGAAGAGAGGATTTCTTCTCTTGCTCCGCAGCATCCTCATTGAGATTGGGTGAGGAACGGGTTTGAGCCCCGGTCTGATAGACGTTGCAGCGGTTCCTTCCCCTCGCTTCTGAAGTGCAGATCCCCAGTGTGTAACACAGCACCCCGAACGGTGAGCGGACCCTCCCTGGGGTGGGGGTCCTTGAAGGACTCACTTGTAGCCACCCTGTCCAGATGTGCCAGCTGTGATTTAATGTGACATCTCGACGTTGCCAGCTCTTATCTTTCATCCATAGTATTGCAATAGTTGATGATTTAATGGGAGCACAGCTGTGGAAATAAATGGTTACCTGAACAGCTGAGGGCTATTTTTTCATTTCTTTTTTTTTTCAACAAACACGTTTCTGATTTAAACGGGGGGGAGGTGGTGAAAAAAACCCAACCAACCAACTAACTGAGTTTGAAAAGAATGCAACCTTTTGTTTTGTCTTGTGTTTCTTTTTAAGCCAGTCTGATTGTTTGGGGGAGAGAAAAGGCTGGGTGCCAAGGCAGTTGTAGGGTCAAGAGGAATGCAGCTAGAGAGAAAGACCCCTCAGGCTTCTGGGGAGAACTGCAGGGATTTTGAGAAACAAGCTGGTTTCTCATTAACTGCCTTCGCGCACTGGTTTTATTTATGCTACAGCTATGTTTGTTGATTCGTTGGCTATCTTGTCTGGCCAACTGCTTAATCTCAACCTATCAACTGTAGGTTTGTGGAGATGTAGCAGCAGATGGATACCATTGTTCCAGTAAATCTTTTTTTACAGTGTTTGTCTTTGTTTATAGTGTGAATGAAAGGACTCTGAAGGAATCCAGAAAGCTTTCAAAGACTTTGCAGATTACTTATGGAATAGACTGACCACAAACCTGCCTGAAGCCAGTGGGTTACCCGCCGTAGCTCCCACGGTGACTCACCTGGGGCTGTGCACCAGAGGTAGAGGTTTGTGCTGCTGAGCTGCTGGACATCGGTGTTGCATCACGAGGGATGAAGAAGAACAAGCACAGTGCAGACAGGTTGTCCAGACTATCTGCTCTGTTTGATTGAGATCTTTGTCATTGGATCAAAACCAGTTTGCTTACATCTGAGGAGTTTTTGCCTCTCAACCTTTTTAGAGTCTAGCTGGAGGTATTCACTCATTGCCCTGCATCTGCCATCCATTTCTTTGAGATCTATGTAAAAAAAAGCATCAGTGAATAGATAAAGATATATAGATAGACAAAGGAGAGCTGATTGCAATTGATTTAGTATATTATTTTCACTCTTCAGGCTTTTTTAAAAAGGATTTTAAAAACCAAGGAAAGTAAATCAAGCTCTGCAGGGGAACTGAAAGGGAAGCTAGCAGCGTCGGTCTTCGCTCAAACAAAATGTGCCGTAACAACTCCCAGAGCACCTAGACAAGACAAAAGCTGGAATATTCCCCTCTTTGCACCTGGGTTAATTCCAGATCGGTGATTCCAGCTCCTGAGTCACGGGCGTAGCCTGCCCTTGGGACCATCGGTACAGGAGATGGCATCGTTCTGTACCTGGTCCTGGTTATAACAGCCAAGAACCTGAAGTACAAACCCAAGAAATCTTGTGGCTTGGAAATCCCAGTTCTAGAAAGATAAACACAATTTCTGGATGAGGTGCATATGATCCTAATTCCAGTTAGGATATGTACAGGGAGTGAACTTGTCTCTCTCAATACAAAAGCTTAAGTTGGTATGGCCAAAAGTAAAGGCATTGGTCCTCTGACTTAGAGGCAGTAACAGTCTGTAGACACATTGGGATATCTCCAGTTAATCCTGCGCAGACTGGCACATCCATGATGCAGACAACTATAAGACTGAGTCCCAAAAGCAGGGGAAGCTGTTAGGAGCTCCCCTGGTCAACAGCAAGATGAGCACCTTCGCAGCATGCGTGCCCCCGGGCTGCAGAGCCTGCCCCCTTTCAGCACATCCCAGACACCCGTGGGTGCCAGCAAACTCCCTGTGGCGGCACGGGCTGCACCTGCTGTGGGCAATGGACTGGTGGAAGGCAATTTCAAAACTTCAGAAGCTGTTCAGAGGCCAAACACTGTTTCTAAGTCGGTTTTCTGCTTATACGCAGGTCACACAAATTCCATCTCGATGTGCCCTCCCTCCAAGAACCTGGGAGGTTCATTTTAGAGAGATTAATGAGTGCTTTTATAAGTTGCTGAACTTGTCTTAGTGTGTCCTTAAGCTGGCCATGTCCTTTTATTTTGTTGGAACAGAGGCAGGTTACTTCCTCCACCTGTGCTTGCTGAGAGCAACCTCGAGGTGTCCGACAGTACCACCGTCGGGCCGTGGTCATCATTCCTTAATGCGGCTGACACTGTGATACATTTTCTGTCAGGTGAAATTTAGAGGCACATTAACCTGCTTGACAGGAACAGTGAGTCACAAACAGCTCCTGAGGAGAAAAGTCCACAGTGCGGAAAAGGTTTCAGGTTTTTTTAGGCTGCAGTTTGATACATCTACTAGTTATATTTGCAGTCTCGCAGATACCCACCAAAAAGTACAAAGCATAAAAATACATAACCTTCCTAGAAACATAGCTGACCGCTGCCTGAATTTTCTAGAGATTTCTGTCTTCTTTAACTAACCGAAAGCAAAATCAGCTATGAGACTCTCTCTTCATGCTTCTTTCAGAGTTGTTTGGTCTACATCATGAGGGTTGACGGTGGCCAGTGCATCTGCTCCAGAGCCAAACCAAGAGTCAAGAAGAAATGACCTTTCCCTGGCCGTACTTGTATATGCCAGTTTGTCCCGCAGTTTCCAGCACTGTTGGAGCTGGTGATGGAGCTGTATGTGTTGCTGTCTGGGGCTGTGCAGGGGCTTGGCTTGGCAGTTTTGCTCTTAGCAGCTCTGCAGAGCAGGAGGGGAGAGGATGCAGTGCCCTGGGGTCCTGGCTGTGGACAGTGCAGGGATGCTGGGACCGTTTTTCATCGAGGACCAGCTCTTCCACAGTTGGTGCATGAGTGCGGCATCATCATTCAGTTGGTTTTTGGCAGGGTTCCCTGGAGACCGGCCACTTCCAGCGAGACCTGAGAGGAGCCTGAGAGTGATTTGAGCATCCCAGGCAGCTTGGGAAGAGCAATTGGTCCTGGTTATCTCTAGTCATTTGCTTTAGGAAGAGAAGTCATTCCTCACTGGTGGTGATGGCTGTTGTCAGAGATGGGTGAAACCAGGGTTAATAGCACCGCTGGTATATTTAACTTAAAAGTGACCATAGTTGGAAAGAAATCTTTCTCTCAAAATGTCAGATTTGCTGGTTCAGTTTCATCTTCTAGCTGGTGGTGTAGCCGAGCCGCATTAATCACTTCTTTCCTTCTGTCTTCCTCTCTCTCACTGTATGTACTTGTATGGCTCTCGCCACACTGCTATCTGAGCCCTTCTCCCCCAAAGGAATTTAAGAGTAAAAATAACTCTCTATCTCCTTTCCGAGGCTGGAGAACTGCCTCCAGTTTATAATTTCCTAAAAGAGAGTTGCATACGCTTTATCCCAAAAGAGCTCTTTGCTCGGCAGGAGTGTGTGATGAGAAAGTTACATCAAACAACAGCTGAAGGTAAAGAGAACAGTGAGAAATCCTAGGACCTGGGTCTGGTCCTAGACACATAACAGGAATGTGATTTCTATTATATTTGTGTAATCTTAAATTACGCCACAAAAGGCACAAAGGAAATAGATATTTACCTGCAGTAGTGTACCTGTTTAACTCAAGTGCGGGATGTTTGGGGATGCATTAGTTAATGCTGTAGGCCACTATGAAGATGGAAAATGCTATGCGTGTTCTAAGTATTAATATTATTAAAGTTGAATTGAATAATGTAGTAAAGATGCTGCAGAGTAATTAAAAAGAAACCATTTCTTCCGGTTGTTTGGCGGAACAAGCACAAAAAAGATTAATGCCTCTTATAAAGAATTAGCAAACTGTTAACTGAACTTGCTGCAGGGAGACAAGTGTTTGTTTCCTAGCAAAAGACCTTTTTCTAGATAGCCCCATCCATTAGATACTGCCAATTAAATCGAACAACACGTTTCTTTTTACAGATGCTTTATTGCTTGACACGGATGCTAACAATTTCTATGAAAAGAACTGCCAATCCTAAGTACTTGAAAGTAGTGCCACTATAAAGGAAGGTATTTGTCTATGAAGCCACCTGGTAAGATCTTGAACGGGAAAATCAGGAGGCTTTCCCAACTACACTTCCAATGTAAGGAAGTGCACTTTGATGAATTTATACCAGCCCTTTTCTATCTTTACAGCCATTTCTGCCTTGTCAGCCTGGCTTCCCAGGAGGTAATGCAGGCCTTGGTTCTCACCCTGTGTATGATCCCATGTACGACAAGCTTCCATTGGAATCAGTAGTATATACGGGGGAGCAAATATGACAAAAACTTAATCTGTGTAGCCAGTATTCTGTACTAGCAACGACACATTATTCAGAGGAAGCTGCAAAGAGCTGTACATTGGGTGTTTGAAACAGCATCTTCAGAATGGCTGAAGAGAGGGGCCTCTAGCTTGGGTTTTCAGATGCTCCTTGGTGCCCAACTCCACCGACTGCAGGAAGAGGTGAGAAGTTAACAGCACAGTTAACAAACGCTTTTGATCACCCATATACAAAAAGGGCCAAAGAACCTTAGAGTACTTGTTTAGAGCAAAACATAGCTATGGTATTACATACTATTTTATCTACAATAGAAATCCTATTTAGAAAAACATGTGCCCTTGTGTATACCCCTGCTTGCTAAGAGAAAGCTTACAGCACATGGAAGAAGAATTTTCCCTGGACTTCTCTGATATGTAAATGCCTGGTAAGTGGCAACATGCATTGTTTATAAGGCGGCCAAATCCCCAGGTAATTCAAATTGGAAGGATGCACCTGAGCCGACTGATGTGTGTAAGAGTGTATCTGAAATCAAAGAGCTCATCCCGAGAGCTTTGCGATGTATCCCTTTTGGGGAAGGCAGGGAGGCACCCGCGTTGTTCTCTGGGAGTTCACAGCAAGCTCACCGAAATTGAATTAAGCCTTTGAAAGCAATCCTTTAGCCTGTTAGATCTGAGTGGCTGAACTCTCTGTGAGGTTATTTTGCATTAGCAAAGCAGATCAGATTTTCATATTTTACTCTTTGTTATGACCTTGGCTCTGCATAAAACAACAGCCAGGTGAGACCTCATCGGGGCTTGCTCCTTTGGGAGAAATGGAGAGAAGAGTGTGATGAAACTTTTGATTGCACCATTATCTGGGAGAAGACCCTCACAACCAGCACTCCCCCATTCCTGCACGTTGTGGCTGCAGGCCAGAGCTCTCTTAACCCCTTCCCTCGCTTAGATCACTTATAAAATCAGCATAACACAACATATTTTCAGAGTGGACTTGAGCCTTAATTAACATTGGTTCAGGGTCCTTGATACAATGAGGTTTTGCTATTTGCTACTGAGCTGGCTTGATGCAGTGAAGAACAGAAACACATTCAAGAGTAACGTATAATCTGGAAACTCTCCTCAGGACTTGTGTACAAAAAAAGCCTTAGCGTTTTATGGTACCAGCAGACAAAGCAGAGTAGCCCCGGAGTACAAGGGCTGGCACGAAATTGTGAGCGTACCTATTGCTCAACAGCAGCTTTAACTGAGGCTCGTAGCATCACGCATCTCTCTCGGAGATTTTTGCCCCTCTGCCAGCTCCAGCGGTGTCTGGGTAACCCAGGCCAGGGAAGGGGGCCCTGGCAGCCAGTACCAGCTCCTGTGGTGGGACAGACTTCACTCTGCACTGAACCACTGGTAGTTGTTGTTCTCATATATCTTCATGGCCCGAGTATTCCATGCATCTGATCCTGCACCAGCAGTTAAACCAAAATTCCCACGGAGATCAGAAATCTTTTTGCTTCAGCAAGAACGCACGTTTGTCTGGTGTTTCTGTGTATGAGTATTCCTTAAATGCATTACTACCTGGCTCCAAACAATCAAGCACGCTCGCTAGTTACTAAAAACTGACTCCCCCAGACCGTATACTTCCTTAGTTTAGGAATGCTCCTACGTGGTGGGGGATATGGCTGACACCCAGTGTCTCTCTTTTTGGGTGAACTCTTAAAACAACCCCACACTATTTAAGGTGAATTTGACTGAACCTCTCCAGCATGTTTCACTGGGCATTCAGGGTGAGGTTCATCTCACCTAGCATTAAATAACGAAGAGACAGAGGATCCACTAAGCTGAGTGCCTAAGGCAGGTCCAGAGCCTGCGAGGCCTGTGTCTCTCCGTTGACAATAGAAAAAAACCTAAAAGACTAACTCAGGCCAAGGTGTCTGGTTTTTAGACGGCTTAAATTACCGAACTCAGGATATAAGAAAAACACTGCGTGGTTTCACAGCCAGCTGACATCAGTCTAAACCCCTGCTAGATGGAGGCAACCTGCCACCTCTCCCTCCCTACCCTGCCTGATCCTGCCCCAAAAGAGA
>NW_009624865.1:17380-51155 GCF_000690535.1 Cariama cristata | reverse complement strand
TCCCTCCTCCCCCCCCCCCCCCCCCCTTCTTTTTCCCTTCATTCTTTACTTGTAAGATTATTTTAAAAGTCCCTGATCTGTCTGGATATACAACCCCCCAAATGCTACTGCCATCACCAAGGGCAGTGGCAAAACAAATCTAGGGCTGTTTAAGCCTATCGTAAAACTGCACCATCCATTTGAAGCAAAGTTTCCTTTTGCCTAAAACTTGTTTATGCAGTAAGATTTTATTAGTTACATTGGTAAAAAATGTAGTGTTAAATAATATAGTTTACATCAGACTGAACTTTTTGTGTGAACATTCTTGTTCAGGAATAGTAGTGGTAGCTTTTGATTTATCATAAATTAGTTCTAAAACATTATTGACTAAACTGCAGGAGAAAAAAGAAGGGAAAAAACCCCCAAGCACCACAAACAAAACACGTTCTTCTTTCCAAAGAAATAAATTCACACTAGGAATTATTCCAGTAAAACTAAAGCAGTTTGAATTCATAGCTTTGTTTATGCCACTGTAAGTTTTCCATGTAGACAACCCCATATAGGGAAGTTACATTTTACATTATAATGAGGTTACAATGTGCTAATCCCCTTGGACTGAAGCAATTATCACCTGCCTGCTAGGTGTTAAATGCTGCATTACAAGGGGATTATTTTCTCCTTTGTTCTGGCTGAGGCCTGGTCTACCCACAAATTCACACTGGTTAAACAAATTCAGGAGGGAGTTTGCATTTTGCCTCCTCTGAATCAGTTATGTATTGCATTAATAAAACTGGACTCAATAACAATTCCCTTGATATGTTGTAATTCAAAGTAGTAAAATGATTATTTCTGGGCTACCTGGCCATTTACCATTATTCTCTAGCTTCAGTTATTTGATCTTATTTGTAGCACATTTTGTTTTATAGCTGTGCGTTTTCTCTTCCACAGCCTAGCTTTGAACCTTGCATTGAGGCACAGATAAATACCATAAATGAGGTGAGTTTGGGAGTTTTTCAGTCCCTGGAATGACACATGGCAAATGTAGAGGCCATGAGAATTAGGTCAACAATTGGGCTGATGTTTTTTTTCCGTCCTCACACAATGCAATATAATAGTGTCAGGGAACGGGTGTCCATCAGAGGTACAGTCTTTCAAACAAGCTATAAACATCTAGCCATTTGTAGAGCTCTTCCAGCTCCCATGTCAATCTTCACAGCGATAAAGAAAGGTTGCTGCCTTGAGTGTCCCAGGTGAGTTCCAGTTACGTTATTACAGTTTACACGTCTCAGTTTCCTTATAACTTATTTGTATGAAGCACTGATCGCAAACCTTTTATGTAGACGTTCATCCAGTTGAGAGGCATCTGTCGACCACTTCAGAGCAGATTGTGGTTTAGTGATGCTTGAGTGAGCTGTACCCGTGCACACACATCGCTCCTCATCTACGGTCTCACTGAACGCAGAGGAGGAGAGAAATGAAATGCCCTCTCCAGTGTGAGCCTCAGATCTCGTATCCTGAGATGGCCCTTTGGCACTGACTTCAAAGCTGGAAGATGTTTTTCTGGCATGAACTAAAAAACTCCCCGTGCTGCTGGGTGTGTTCATACCGCTGCCAGGCACAGTCCAGACCCACTGCTCTGGGACACATCTCCTCCTACCTTTCTCTCCACCCTTCCTCACGGGTTGCAGGACAGACAACATTTCCGTAGCCAGGCAATTCATGACTGTGTACAGTTGTATTGGACTTGCCCAATGTTTTGAGAACATTGTCTTATTTGGATGAAAGACACCACATAGTACCAACGTTCCCATCATTCGTTTGTTGTAACGTGTCCAGAGACTTCTTGAAGGCTAATTTTACTGTGCCTATTGTTTCAGGAACTTGGGAAAATTTATGCAAATTATCTCAAATAAAAATAGAATTTATTGTGGTGGTATAAATACTTCTCATGAGTCCAAGTCCTGCAGACACTGTCAAGAAGAAAGTTGATGCCAGAAATCTTTGTAAAACCATCTTGAAACCCACTTCATCTTCTTACTGGTAAGCTCAGTCTCACGCTTGGTGCAATCAGTGTAAGACCAGCACATTTAAAAACAATGTCTGAGTTCAAATAAGTCAGTACTCAGTGTTTACTCTGATTTCATGGTGCATACAACCCAGGGATGCTACAGGTGTTGGTTGTCCCCATTGGATAAATGATCAGGCAAGGTTCACCAAGAGTTCCTGTTACTGCCGCTTTACGTGGTGACACAAAGCAAAGCCCAACCCAACTTAGACAGCAAATTGAGATGTGTTTGCAGTTGGTTTGTACCATAGGATTACTCCAAGCCTCCTGCACTGGCTTCTTTACCATCCTGAGCCATGGCACAACAAAATTGGGTACGTACAAAACCCCAAACAAGCTCCATTGCCTCTGAAGCCCTGGAGGGAGCAGGCCCATGCAGAGGGAAGGCAGACAATTTTTTGAATAGGTGATGTCACTTTTAGCAAAAGTCTAAAAGAAGAGGGAGAAGGGCCTCTGGCTGAACTCTCTCAGTCGTCTCTCTGACTGACAGCTCCATGGAGAACATCGATGGAGCACATTCTGCTGGCCACGGGCTGTAGTTCAGCGCTTTCCCCTCCAGTTAAGAGCAAGGCAGACCATTAGCGTACTCCTTTGCTAACAGTCCTTGCTGTCCCTTTGGCTGGAATTCCCGGTCACGCATTGATAAATTCATGTCAGTCTGCGCATGACATGATCTCCCCAAAGGCTGTCATTTTCAAAATGGTTTTGGTTGCCTCTGAATGTCTGGCTTGTGGCACCAATGCTCTTATTTGCAGGGACAATCTTTAACTTCAATTCTTGTAAACCTCATGCAGACTTTCAAGCCTACGGTATCACCCAGAGACAGGTCATCGTGCCTGAAACTGGGGCTGCACAGCTGACAGTACCCCAAAGGAAGGAGTAGGCATTCATGGAAAGGTGACTACAAGTGTGCAATGGGCGTTATTCCAGGCATGTGAGACCAATGCTGCAGAAATCCTTGAATGCACAGGTTCTGCCTCTGCAGAAGAGTCTCAGACACTAGGTGTTGATCATCAGCTTATACCAAAAGGTAGTTGAACCTTGTAAGTTTATTTATTGTTCAGGGAAAACTTGTTCTTGCCCTTTTTCCTTCAAAACTTGTAGTGATTCAGTGATTTGTGACTGTAAACCTTAATCTTTTCAGGGTCATAAGCTCTCTGTGCTGCTGCAATATTATCGAAAGAAGCAGTTTTCCTTGCTCGTGTCATCTCTCGTGCATTTAGGTCTGGGTGAAGTGGCTTGCAGTTGGACAGCAAGGTAAATGATACAGCAGTAAAACAAGGAGATCACATTTACCCGTTGAGGTAGAAAATTTTCTGTTTTCAGACTGAAAATGATTTTTTTTTTTTTCTTCAACATTGGCCACTACAAAACAAGGCACATTGGGACAGAACCATCATTGCAATTCATATAAATGTCTACAGTGATGAAATTCCCTTCAGCCAGACAGCAAAGAAGGATGAAATCCTAGGCAGCAGGTGCCCCCAAATATTAGTTGAATGAACAGCTGGTTCACATTAAATTTCAAAGGCCTATCACTTCGCAGTAGGCCTGAATTCAGATCTTTTTCCCCGTGTTGTTATTCCTCCTGAAGTACCACCCAAATGCCTACATCTAAAGCCCTCTTGCAAGAAGACAGTCCCTGGTCAGAAGGACATAGATAGTCTCTAAGGTCCCAGCTTCTCAGAGGTATTGGCTCTTCTGCATGGATGATGTCAAAATCTTTATGGCTGTAATTTCTAACAAAGATAAGGAACAGACGTAAATCATTTGGGTAGAACAGTTCTTGACAGGACAATAGGAACAAAGGACCAAGTAGATCTGAAACCAGGGCCCAGAAAATTTTAGTGGGCTGATTGCCCAAGAAACTTGGCTATACTGCATGAATCAGCTAGAAATGTATCCTTAAGGTCAACTGAGCTCATTATAATATGAAAACCACACCTCCACTACTAAAGCTACCCACCTCCAAGTAAAGACCCTTACCAACTGAATATGCGCAGTCCATTCAAAATGCACTGTACCTTTAATTCGAGACAAGAGAAAGTTAAGCCAATCACAGATTAGCCAAGTAGTGATGTAAATTCATTACATAAATATTACCTGGATAGAACTGTATAAATACACTTATCTTTTTGACTTGTGGGTGCTAACTTTGTGGGATGACCCCCTAACACCCCTGTCTGCGCAGAACTGCTAATAAATAGGTAATACCTCGACTCTGTGTGTTACTGGCTTCCACACTGGGGAAACAAAACCCAACTTTCACACTGGGTAAACAAACCCCAACTTTTGGGACAACATGGACCCTCTCCACTTTTTTGCCACAGGAACTGGGATCTCCGTTGTCGTAGCCAGCCCTGACCTTCTCAGGTTGCTCTACACGATTGCACAGCAGTTGGATCAGCTCTAGGATTAAAAGCAGAGAAGCCCAGAGAATGAATAGGGAAAATAGCAAGAGATATGGCATTGTTATCACCTTCTCTGGGGCTCGTAGCGTTTGGGAGTGCTCCCCTTCAGACATACCTGGAGGTTTTGTTTTGTGCCTGCTTTCCAAGAGGTCCTTCTTCCCTGGTGAGCCCTGAGAAAGCAGATCTTGGAGGGGTCAGCACAGCTTCTGTGATCCTGAGCTGTCTTCTCCTCCTGAAAGGGCTGTGTTGGGAAGCAGGACATCCATGCCAGGACCCTTGCTTCATAGGTCACCAAACTTTGGCTGAGGAACATGTTGTCACTTAACTCTGGGTGAGTTTAACTATTAGATGAAATTTGAGGGGAAAAGTATTTGCAATAATACAATAGGATACAAACAGACAACGTAATAAAAATCCCACTGGTTATACTGATTATACTCAACGGTAAAGATCCTTCATGGATCTCGGCCATTTCATGTTTTTCTTGTACCTTATGTTAGGCACCAGAATCTCCCTTTATTGACATAAGATGGAGTTTCTTTGCC
Organism: Cariama cristata; assembly: GCF_000690535.1. NCBI lineage: Eukaryota > Metazoa > Chordata > Aves > Cariamiformes > Cariamidae > Cariama > Cariama cristata. The sequence continues at coordinate 46,155 of NW_009624865.1, read as the reverse complement.
AGAGATGGCTGTCACCGCTGTCTCCCCTGTCACTCGCCATTCGCCCAAGGGAGGGAAGGGTGATGGACAAAAGCTAAGGCTGTTTTTCTCTGCCATCCAAAGCTCAAATACCCCAGTTTTCACATAGCTTACTTGAGAAAACTTTCTTCTCGATACCTGTGATTAGTTTCTGGACTCCACATGGCATCATATAAAGAGTTACCTTACTTCTGTCTTCCCTCCTCTTCAAGATCCTTCGACTAACATTTTTGATCTATACTTTAATTAGCAAAATCCTACCTCTGGAATTCCTGTCTTTGTCACTGTCTTCTGCAGACAAACAAAACACTATGCCTGTGTAATAATGCCCAGTCTTCTCACTAGACTTACAACCATTGTTTTTTGGTGACTATCTTGTAAAAGACAAATGTGGTACTACAGATGATGTTGAGCAATACCAAATACTCTCCACATTTTACAGAGACGCTTTTGACAGACACTGTCACAGATACTGTATGAAAAGCCATCTCAACTTACCCCACATGTAGGAAAGAAGCAGCCCTCTCATTGTCTGCAAATGGATTTTTAAACAAGATGTTACATCTGACATTGCATTTCGGCAAGAATTGATTTCTATGTGAGCAAGAGTTGCTAACAAGACAGCAAAAATTAAAATCTATTCATACTTTTTCAAGGGTGAGATGTGCAGCCACTGCAGGCTTCGTTCCATACTCTGACACCTTCTCTCCTTCTCTTGAATAATCTGATAACAACTGAAGTTTCCACTCCAAAAAGCCCTCTGTATTAATCATTAGGTCTGTCGAGATCTCAGCTCAATTATTGTCAACCTGCATCTCTGCAACTAGGAAATTACATTAGAAGTTACTCCAAAGTGATGTCAGAGTGCAAGAGTTGAATGGAGAAGGGGTAGGTGGGTTTCACTGTGTAACAGGAAAGTGTCCTCTCCAGGACACTGCTGAGCTGGTATGCAGTACTGTTTCCAAGGAAAAAAAAAAAAAAAAAAAAAAAAAAAAAGATAAAATTAATGCAATCAATTTACTTCACGTTTTGCCTTGTCTCAAAAATTATTGAGTCATTAATCTTAGCAATGTCATGGTGTTGTCATTCACTGAATTCAATTAAAAAGAAGCTCACCATTAGAAATCTGTGTGTTCTTCACATGAGGTAATATCCTTCTTGACCATAATGAATGGAGATCTCCTTGTTGGATTAGGGGGAATGTAAAGGAAAGGAGCTAATGAAGATGGATAGGGTAAACTGCTTCAGTATACTGCATCTTGTACACACCTAACCCTGATAGTACTGGACCAAATTCTTCTTATATAGGCGTTAAATGGAAATGCAAGTTCACAAGCTTCATTTCAGGGCCTCCAGCTCTTGTGCTCTTCCATTCTCTAATTTATGTTTTCACTGAGCTAATGCCGAGTTGCTGGACCAAGAGGCCAGGGGCTTTCATGCACCAGGACACCCAGCTGCCTTCCTCAGAAAACTGGGCTGTAAAGTGGCTTTGTGCTCTTGTGTCGTAGCAGCCGCTGCTGAAACAGCACAGCGTTGCGATGCAGAGAAATGTTCACCAAAGGAGCTGAGCGCTTGTGGTCTGAAGGAAAACTAACAGGTCTGAAGAAAAATTGGAAAAAACAATGTATGTCAAGAGGTTAATTGAGCTGAAGCTAATTTACACTGTATAAGCAAGCAAAAGTTTCTGTGATGCCAGACAAGAGTGGAATTAACATGGGAATATCAACGAAACTGCAGTACGTTAGATCAATAGATCATCAGGGGAAAAAAAATTCTGATCACATGTAAGGGAACTGCGAGAACAAAAAGTCACAGAGGAGAGTTGGTTTTGTCCCATAGGTTGAAATTATGTCACTGGGAATGCTACAAAAGATGGCACCCAGACTCTGATGAAGGGAAAGCATTGCTTTCCCATTAGGAGTGCTTGGGGGGGGGGACCTTGGGGTTACCTCTATTTCTCACATGAACGCGGTGCCAGGAATCCCAGGCTCCCATTGACTGCTCTTGGGCCACCTTATGACACGGGCTGCAGGTTGTTAGCAATAACAAATGTTGGTTTGATTCCCTAAGGATGTATAGCTGGAAGATAACCAGGCTACGCCTAAGGCAATTAGTCTTGCCTGTCAGCAGAACTAATCAGCTATAGCAATAGCGATAGCATAATGATATCACGATAGGGTTTCTGGTTTCGGGGCTAGCGTGGATGGGTGTCTGTGCTCTACCTGCCATTATGCAGCTCTCGTGCCATCTCACAGGCATCAAACTCAGCCTTAACTCCAGCCCTTATGCTTGGAAGTGCTGCATACAAAACGTGCGCTGGATACCATATGGGACACTTTCTAACCTGTTTCCCCAAATTACTAATGTGCAATAGGGTCACCACGTGTATTGGCTGTAGGTCTGTAGTGTCAAGGGGCTATATAGAGTCAGTGGTAGGCAGCGTAGAGGCACATGGTAAAAGAGGGTTCTGTCATTGACTCTGGAGATCTTCCTTCAAAAGAGACAGAGGTGGAGGAGGAACGGACAGGACACACAGGTACACACACAGAGCACACCATGGCCATATAAACATGGGACACAGTCAATGACTACAAAGTGATTCAACTCAACGTGTGATGTTAATGCACCAAAACTACAGGGTGTAGAGTATGTTAAATCCTCAGGTGAGTGGACTCATGCAGATGTGTGTTGTATTTTCACTGAGGTATAATCCTCTTTAGAGGATGATATTATTCCCAGATAAGGGCATCTGCATAGGATTTTAATGCCCTTTAACTTGTCCTCATTGACTCTGTACCATTAACTGCCTTGCTTTCACCATCCTGAATGCACCCGTGACACACCAAAATTTGTAGCTCTGCAGTTCTAATCTTCACACGTATCTAAAGACCCACCTGCCTTTGGTATTATGGACAAAAGAGATGAGAGCAAGTTATTTCTCACACTGTGCTCTTGTGAGCAAGAGGTATGACTTCAGAGTCGCAAAGGCAGTGGTGGTGTTGTCACCGATACTGCCCCAGTCCTGTGTTGGGAAAGGAGCACCAAGACTTGAGGAGCTTTGGCTCTATCCCTGATCAGGTGTAACTGTTGGAGGGGTACCCGAGAAGCGATGTATGCATCTTCATCCCTGGTCATTTCCTGACCTCCTAGGCCAGACACAGTTTCTTTCAGAAGGCATATTAGGTTCTGGTCTAGCCCTGTCTCAGTTACTCAGTGCATGCTTTGCATATTCAAAGGAAAAGTCAGTGGAAATGCTCACAGACTGCTCCACCGACATATGCACTCTTGTATCAACTTCCTTCTCCCTTTTTTCCAGGCAGTTGTGGTAATTTCATTACCTTTCTCACTTCTTCTTGTTGGCTATTTATGGGCACTTTCAAAACTGCCAACTCTTGCAAAGTATTCTGCTTACGTTTTGGGTTTGGTTTTTTTTTTACTGTGGGGTGATTCATTGTTTGACAGAGGGTTTTTTCTATTTTAATGGGAGGAAAAAGTATTTACAAAGTGAAGAGCAGGGGAAAAAGCATGCGAGCATCAGGGAACAAGTCTGAGGCACGAGCAGAAAAAGAAAAAAGAAACACTGAATGTAGCTAAAGGAAAGTGCAGCCCTAACTTGCAGTACAAACTGCAGGGAGATGAAAGGAACAGGAGATGACAATTTGCTAAGGGACAAAAGTGGTCTTTATTCACATAGATGTGTTTATTTGTAGCTCATAATTTTGAGCAGACTTTTCAAGTAATTGAAAATACTAATTCCTGTAGATTGTTGGTTTTAGCACCTTATACATTTGACAAAATATCTCCAACTAGGAGAACAAGTAGAAGCAACAAATGGCCACATCTTAAAACTGAACATGTGTTTTAGTTTACATACTCGCACCTTCCCTTGCACTTCTAATCGGTTCTCAGTTTGCAACACATTTGTACTATTTGGTAAAAATTTGGACAACTTTGACTATTATTGAAGTAACCTTTGAGTTCTCATGGTGTACGGCCGGGAACAGCTCGTATTTCTGCACGTGTAACCGTTTTAGTGAGTTAGCTAGTTCAGTGTGACTATTAAGGTGCTAACAGCAGCAGGGAGCTACCTCTGTCCCGCTCTGGGACCACTACGATACTCTGGATGCTGGATCCAGCAGTCTGTGCTAAGTGAAGGGTGTCATCCCACTCCAGCGTGGCGTGGACAGGCTCATCCCACACCTCCTTGATTGTGGGAAGTGGTTGGTGGGATGGCTGCTGTCCCCGTCCCACTGTGGGACCCTCTCTGAGGTGAGGAGTGGGGGGATGGAGTGGGCAAGCTGGGGTGGGGAGGAGGAGGAAGGGAAAGCTGGCACCGAGCAAAGATGGGGCTGGTAAGGGGAACTGGAGCAGAGCTGGGGAGGGAATGGATGGTCCTGCAGATGAGGTGGAAACACCAGGAAGGACTAAGGCCTGCCAGGACCTGGGGAGGGGGGAGATTGGGACTGAAGAAAGGGAGCAGCCTGGGCAAAGGCACCAGCACAAGGAGAAGCCCAGGGAGCAGAAGATGGGATGGGATGGGAGGAAAAGTGGATTTGATGGAGGGGGGAAGACTGGAGAAGAGAAAGAAGCCTCATCTGCTGCAGAAATCAGCAGGTATAGGGTGAATTAGGTGTTGAAGTACAGGAAATTGAAAGCTTATCTCAAGGTCGAAGCAACTGATCACTGCTCCGAAAAACCCAATTCTGTCCTTACAATCACCAAAGAGATCCTGCGTCATGCTTGACATGCCACTTAAACCAAATTTGGCATCAGTCATCACTGATACCGTGTTTCTTTTTCTATCTTTTGGTGCCTGACTCGAGATGCTGGAGCTTTCCCATCCGCAGAGGCTGACAATGGACAACATTAGTGGGTGTGTTTCATGCTCTCAATTGCCAAACGCCCAAATCATCACACTCTCATCACTTCAGATGAGATGCTGAAATCAGTGCTACCTTTTGACCTCAACCTTTCTATGTCTCAGCTGCCATCACCCAACCTCCACCCCTCACAGCGTTGCTGTGGTGCAAAGTCACGCAGGATTACCGCAGGTTCGGAGGCATCAACCAGCCCGCAGGGAGGTGGGTGGCCCGTGGGACACACCACGAGGCCAGGAGCCCGGCCACAGAGCTGGAAGCAGCAAGGGCAGAGGATGCTGCATTGTCTCGGTCATGGTATGAAGGAATAGAGATGTTACGGGGCTCCCCAGGAAGGTTGTACTGGAAAAAGCATCTTGGGACTGTTGGACCAACACTGAGATGGGTTCAAAGACTGTAGTGTTCAGGTGGCAGACAGCTGGATGAGGAAACCCCCAGCTTTCTGAGAAGGGTTTGTATAATGTGCTGAAAAGTAGTTTTCATTCGCAGAAGGCTGCCTTTAAGAGAGAAAATACTGAATATCTGCCCATCAAGGGAGCACAATCCACCGTGTTCAGTCACTGCAACAGGCTCTACGATAAGAAAGGAGATGTGGGCAAAGTGATTTGATACATGATGCATTCCCAATTACCTAATTTTTGAGCACATAATTTGGCAACCTGAATAACCCTTTTTAGTGCTGCTTTTCCCTGTAATGACTGGCATTTGGGAAATTTTCAGCACCTGACTAGGACAAAAGCAGAATATATCAGTCACGCTCAGCAGGACTCTTGAAAATAGCGAGACTTCAGACAGACAACGCCTGTGTTGAGCGCAATTAGGCATTTATCACCTTTGGGATGGAATGAGGATAAAAGTACCAGTATTGCTGAATTCCATGTAAAATGATCTAATCTCCTACAGAAATTCTTCTCATTAATGACACTGTAACAGGCTTTAAGCTGCAAAGAGTGCTGATGGAAAATGGAGTCCAAAGTTGACATCTTCGAGGGCAAAGCAAAACCCAATCTGAAGCCTTGTCTTACAGAAAAGCAAACATGTCTCTCCAGATCCTTTTCACCCATGACCTTTGGTATTTGGCATTAGACATGAAATTTCTTCAGAAAGTTGCATCTGTCTCACAATAGGGAGAAAGAAAGAGATGGGTAGGTGGGGAACCTCTGCTAACAAATTCTAATTGGAACACTGTAAATCAAGGTAATTTTAGAAAAAAAAAAGTAGTTGGGTTGGAGAATTTGTGACTTTCTCCAGTCATTTTGTCTCTGTACAGCACAGGATGGCTAGCTAACTAGTCTTTGTGGCATCTGTATGCACGGTTCCTATTAAGTGCAGAAAAAGGACAAGTGAAGACAATGTGGCAGCAGTATGAATGCCTTTCAAAATACAGTCAAAGTCAACAAAAGCTGAAAGTCCATCATAAAAAAAGTCAAGTCAGGGGAAAAACTGCCCTGTGTGCTCAGGCCGCATACTAAAGTGACGATATTACAGTCAGAAAGTAACCCAAATGAAGCCCGGATTTGTAAGTGAGAGGGGTTATTTCTGAGTGTAGCTGCTGCAGTTGGACATTTGCCACCGTGTTCCTTCCCAAGCTCCCCTTCCAAGAGCGAGGGTTTCCGTTTCAGCCAGTCATAAAATGAGAATGATCCAGCATCACTTTTTTTACTTTTTTATTTTGAGCCATTTATATTTATAGTTTGTGAATAACAGGGAAAATCAGGGATGCTACCATGCCAAACAAAGCAGTCGAAACACTCGGCTCGTCCTTCCAGCCTAGAGGAAAATAAATATCATGGCATTTAGTGAAGTAACATGGTTGTAATAATGAAGTAGTTCTTTTTTAAGGCAGTGATTGAAAATAACAGGTTCACAAGCTAAATAGGTGGGACCAAACACACAAGGCACGAAAACCTAGTAACAGTAATTAAGGTTATGTTCCTGGGAGGAAGAGTGTAACTAATACAGATGACATGCAATTTTTTTCGAATAATAGCAAATTGTTGAAAGGTCTTTAAGTGGAGTAATACAGCACACGAGTGATCCCATCTCTTATTTGTTGCCTGGCGAACCAGATTAAGTTTAACAGATATGAAAGGCTGCAAGCAGCTACATGATCTTTCTCTACAGTTATGTAAGCAGATTTTGACTTTGCAGTAATCTGTGTGCTTCAGCAGAGAGTAAGCAAAACTCAGCTTCGATTCCAGTTAGAAAGAAAGGAAAAAAAGACTCTGCAAAACTAATGAGGAATATTTTCCATATTAGCCCCCTTTGAAACACAGGAGCCTGGGGCCAGATCCTGAGCTGTTACCAAGAGAGATGGCTCCACTGGTCCAGCTGAGCTCCCAGTTTTCTAAAGGCTGCTTTAGAAAGTTTTGCAGCCCATGCCTTTCTTTTCAAACTGCCGTCGAAGCTCTAAATAAAAGCAAAAGCAGTAGCCATACAGCCCTTCTCCCTGCCTTTTTAGGTGCTCCACTTTTTGTATGATCAGTGCAACGAACGAATAGTGAAAGAAATTAATTTCTTTGTTTAAAAGGCAGTGAAAAGCTGCTGGTGGTCCATGTGAGGTCTCATGTCAGGAAGCTCCACTGTCTCAGAAGCTGGGGCACAGGGGAATATTTTATTTTTGAAGGGCGTATTTTTAGTGAGGGTGAGTCAGAGTGTGACTTGCTCTTAAAAAAAACTGAGATGGAAAAGTGGAAAGACGCTCCTGTATTAGTTGCTAACACGTTTGGTTCCCCTGCTACAGATGTATGACCGCCTAGACTGGCACCTGCATTTGAACAGTGCCTACAAGTTGCATCCAGGAGCAGAAGCTGGACTTCTGGACATCAGGCCACCATCAATGTCCCAGTGTCCCACCGCCCCTCAGTAAATTGCCAGGGAAGCTCTGTGTTTCCTGAGAGTAAATTTTTCCTCTGCAGATTCTTCAGGGAAACTTTCCCTGTGTATGCCTTCATTCAAAGGCATCAAGCTAGAAAGACCTAGGCTTCCTCCGTAAATCATCAGGACAATTCAAATTTCTTTCTTAGTGAAACAAAACCAAGAGTCTGTTTCAATCTTAAACGCCTCTGACTCACATATTCTCTATTCAGTGCACTGGCTTTCAACATATAAACAGCTATTCCACAGAGTCGTATCAGAGAGAGATTTGTTTCTTAGTTAATCTCTAATAAAATATCCTAAAGTCACGGACCACAGAACTTCTGATCAATGTGTACAGAACAGTTTGCCTCGCTGCCATAAAGAAACCAAAGTAAATTACTGAACAACCAAAAGAGCACTTTAGCTCTTAGCTAAATAAGTAAACACAATGCTTGATTAACACAGGAACTTCAACATCTCATCCCAACTGCCGTAACGACCACCGACACCTGCAATGTCGTCGTGCCCAGTTTCTATAGTGGGGGTCCGCGCCGTGACCTGGCTAGGGAAAGGCTCCCAATAGAAAAAAAAAAACCAAAAAATCACAATTGACAAATAAATAAAAGCTTTCTCCCTCCTTAACAGCCTTGGAGTGGAGAGAGGAAGCTGGCGACAGGCTCGCTGCTGTCGTGAGTGAGCACAATGTAAATGCCTCGACAGGCAGAATCTGAGATTTTGACAGATGTAACATAGCTGCAAAGCAAGTAATAACCAAGTGTTAAACCCCCGTAGCGAGGGCACAGCCCATCTCTGCTGGCATTCTCCTTATCCTCTCTCCCCCATCCCTCCTTTGTAAGATCTTCTTTGTATTTTTTAGCCCTTTCTTCCACCTCCTTGCCCCTTTCTTCCTTTTGTGCTTTCCCCCCCCCGCTTCTCCCCTCTTGGGCTCCGGCAGTTTGGGCTCTGCGATTCTTCACGGTTCATCAGTTTTGCTTTGCAAGGCTTCATTCCTCCGCATCAAACAAAGATTGCAAGGAGGAGAGCAGAGGCTATAGAAAGGAGCTTACATCAGGCATGTTGTAGACAGCGCTGAAATGTGTTTGTAACCTTGCCAGATGGATGGACAGCCCCTGCGCAGCGGGGACTCTCGAAAGCAGATTCAAAGTCATACATACCAGGGGGTGGGGAGTGGAGGGGGACGGAGAGGCTGGATGTCGAATTTCCATATATTTCCATGAGCTTACTGTCATTTCTGCCTAGCTTGTCACTAGCAGCGTACTACAAGGCTTTCCTGCACTAGTCCTGCCTGTTAAAAGCGTATTCTGACCTAGATGCTTCATTTCCCCCCCCTCTAAACAAACACGTACGGCGGAGAGATCGTAGACACTGCCTGGAGCTGGTAGGAAACATCCCTTGTCATGGTTTGCTTGGTTGTGCTTGTTGCGGTTGCTGTTCTAAGCCATGCAAAACAATGAAGCAACTATGAACAGGGATGTCCCAGTCACCCTTGGAGCGTGTGGAGGATTTGATTCAACATCATCCAGGACAAAGGCACGTTGTGTAAACGGGTGTCACAATCTGCATCGCTGCAGTGCCTGCGGTCGCAGCCCTGGGTGGAAACCCACGGTGCCAAGCTCCATCCAGAAGATGGATGGAGCAGGGATGGAAGGAAGGCAACAGGGAAGAGCCTGAACAGGGGACCTTACTTTGTAAACATATCTGAACAAGTGACATCATGAAAAACAGCAAATAAGAGCATTTGACACTGTTTATAAAAGAGGCTTACAGCAACAGCCAGTCCTTGATATTCCTCTTCTGTCAAAGCCCCAGGGAAGAAGCAGCCTCACAGATACCTCATCCTAAATGTGGTCCGTCTTGGGCAGGGCAGGCAGCCCAAGCCCAGCACCCCATCCCACCACCACCAAGCCACCACCATCAGCTCTGCTCCATTGAAAACCAAAGGGACAGATCTGTCCAGAGAGCCTTGGGGATGGGGATTTCAAAGTAGGGCTTACTCTAAACATGCATTTTTCCATGTTTCAACATGCGCTGTAGTGACCAAATCCCGAGCAGACAGCCGGACTATTTTGCAGCCTGCCCTGAAGGCTGAGCGATGCCCTACCTGCCTGAGCAGCTGAGGCTTGTAAGGGACGGACAGAAACCTCCTTTTCCTCCTGCCAAGTCCATGACACCGGTCCTCGCAGAGAGGACAGGTCTCCTCTGTCCCAAGAAGCCGATGTCAGCAATGCTTCCCATCTCCGCTGTGACTCACAACTCCTTCACTGGTCTTTCAGGATGGAGATTAGGGAACCAGTTTTTCTTATTCTCATCCCCCAGAACAGTATAAGGTGTGTCCTAAACCTGCCAACCTTGGACCTTACAGGCTTTTATGTCGACGGAGCCTTACTGAGTTGTGATGCCCAGAGGGAGATGCTTTAGCCGGTTAGTTGAGGTGCCCCTGCACTTGGAAAGGCTCAGCCAGACTCTCGGTCCCCAAATGCTGCCCTCAACTGGAGAGATGCGTTGGGAGAATCCGGCCTCAATGTGTGTGCCCGAGCATGGCAAGATATTTTGGGAGGAATTCATGGCTTAGAAAGTTTTTAGCAGTTTTTAAGTATCCCAAAATAGGATTATATCATGCCTGTCTAGTATCCTCTTTAAAATTAAGTCCTACTCCAACTCCCCTAATTTAGCTACTCAACTACTTTTGAGATAATTTTTCCTATATTTCGTCTTGTGCCAGAGACAACTATATGTGAGTGCACATGTGTGTGGTTTTAGTTCAGCCAAAGTCAGACAATTCTTTATTTTAGAGGGAAATAAATAATTTCTTTCCTCCCCGTTTCATTGCTTACCTTCCTTCTCCTACCACCTGCTCCCTGCTCCAGCAGCTGAAACCCAGAAAACTTTCACAGAACTCACAGAATCCTCAAAAATTAACAAGAGGAGCCTGAAGACAACAGGTTTGGTGGCTTCAGAGGGGTCAGCGGGGCCTCCAGCCCGTTTTGCCACCGTGCGTGACACCACAGACTCCAGCGTGCTCTGGCACACAGCAAGCTCCTTAGCTGATCGAGCGCTTTAAGGAGCTTCAAATAGGACCTTCCCTTGGAAGCAGAAGCAGTGGCTGAGACTGAGCAAGAGCGTAAGGATTTGTCCCAAAGCATCAGAATGAGCCCAGTTTTGCTCTTACACACAGCGGCTTTCCATTGCCTTTCTAAAGGCACTTCTTCTCTCCTCGGTACTCTGTAAAACAAGGAGTATCAGGCCCCTCAAATGTCTTCAGATGCTGCTGAGACATTTGTCACTGAACCTTAAACCTGTTGTTTAATCGCTTTGCTCACAGCCAGATTCCTCCTTTTGCTTATAGAAATTTCTGCAGGCTGGTATGTGTTATCAGGCAGGATCAAGTCGTTTTCCAGCAAAAAGGTCTTTTCCTTTTCGAATCTGCAGTCATGTCTTATTTGAACTCCAGCTGGGCTCCTTTCTGAGTGCAACTCGTCACGGTTTACAACACTGCATCTCTTTCTGTAGCTCTTGTTTCACCGTTCGCATTTGAAGCTGACTCTGAGTTTCTGCTGTCCTGTGCCCACATCATCTCCTGGTAGGAAGCCCTGGGAAATGAGGGCCACCACCATGGCGAGCTCGGTCTGGTGTAATGCAGGAAATACATAAAGGTTTTACGTTACGTTACGTTATGTGATGTGATGTCATGTTATAAGCAGAACGCTGCAGCCATGTGTGCAGAGCTCCAGGTCTGGTGTAATGCAGGAAATACATAAAGATTTTACGTTACGTTACGTTACGTTACGTTATGTGATGTCATGTTATAAGCAGAACGCTTCAGCCATGTGTGCAGAGCTACCTCCAGCAATTGTATGATGCCATGCCTGATAGATGGGTGGTTTACCCAAATGTCTGGTGAACACTTGACTGTCTACTAAGATAAGTCACTGTCAAACCACTGCTTCCTACCCCCATTAATTGGTTTCATGCCAGAAATGAATAAAGGTAACATTTCAGGGAATTACCATTTTGGAGAATTTTTTTACTTCACATCATTGTCTGATTTTTCTAAGTGAAATGATCAGCCCAGGATTTCTCTTAATCCACTGTCACAAAAGTGACATGCCTAATCTTTTTTTCTGGTGGTGTGGTGTTTAGTTTGTTTTGGTTTTGTGTTTTGTTTTGTTTTGTTTTGTTTTTTCTCTTGCCACTTAAAATAAGAAAATTCAACCAAAATAACTGCCTAGGCAAGGTTAGGTTAAGAACCTTTCAAGGAGAGTTTAAACCGTCTTTTTTTTTCCTAATTTCTAAATAATAATAAAAAACCCCTTCACCCTACCCCAGAGGGTATCAAGTGTAGAAGTAAACTGTCATATTACTGCTTACAATAATTGCTGTCTAGGAAATGACACTTCTCTCTAGGATGGCTCAAGTGTGAACACGACAATGTTCAGAGTAAGCAAACGTAGATGTGATAGCCCAGGTACATCCCAAATATGAATATGGCAGCATCAGCAATCAACCTAGTGTTTAGGGGCTGTGCATTTTCACTGAACACAGAAATGGTTTGCAGAAAACTACTTGGTCAATTATCTGCTCTTGCCCTGTTTGGCTGCACGCACAAAGGGGAATAAAACAGAAAAAAAAAAATAAAAAAATTCAGAATACAAACCAGTTAGATATCAATGCGGTAACAGGACATGAAGGATGACTGCTAACAGTAGCTAATTTCAGAGCTCACAGATAGCATAATCTGTTAATTTACTTATGGTTGCTATCCAGCAATAGTGGTAAGTGTGGCTGGTTGGACAAGGACATGAGAGAAAAAAAAAAATAATCTACAAAGTTTACCCCGAGTTTGGCAGTGTCCGCCAACAAAAGGGATGCAGTAGAGCGGGCCACATCCAGGTTAGCTGCAGGGTGCTGGAGGAGGGCTGCCCAGCACCCAGCCACTGCTGCCTCCCACCGCCCGGACCCGTCCGTTCGGCCAGGGGTGACAACGCAGGGAGCCACAGCTCCTTCCACCCACCGACTGAGCCACACCTCATAGGAAAGGATTCTTCTTTTTTTTTTTTTCCTCAAATTTCAGTGAAGTCTGCTTGAAAAAAATCACAGACTCTACCAATTTGTTCCTTAGGTAGAGATTTAAATCTCAGGTTTAGTTATGTGTACAGACAAACCGGTCACCGGAGAGGGAAACGAAATGGGTTGCAAAGCCCAAGAGCTGGAAGATCTCAGCTCCTGTGGAAATCACTGGGACTTAGGCACCTATTTTCCTTGGAGGTGATGAACCAAAGTACATCCCGCATCTCCCCCCATTAAAAGAATTCCAAACCCGGGACAGGGCTGGAAAGCTAAATTTCTAAACCCGGCAGTGTACCCCGTTAAAAACCTCGTGTTACATTTCATTGGGTGGCTGCTCCACAAATGCTCTCAGCAGCTGTTGCGGCATCTTGGTTGGGATTCCTCTCCCCTAACTTTAGTCTTCCCAAGCGAGGCCTCCAATCCGAATTTGATCCCTTGGCCTCCCCCGCAGCCAGGAGGCAACTCCAGATGGCAATTCAGATCTCCAAAAATTTAGTAAAGGGAATTTCTATGGCTCCGTAGTTGAATTTACTTTAAACAATCAAACAGTTTGTAAAGTTCCGCTCTGAGAAAACCCCTTTTAATGCATTAAAAATCACTGCGTTCTGTTACATGGAGCACAAGACACGAGGAAACCTAGATGTACAAGAAAACATTGGTGTTTACTCTTCGGGACTTCAACTGCTCCTGTAAATCGGTGACAGCTGGGGATGGTCCCTGAGAGCAGGATGCTGAGCTCCCCAGAACTCCCAGGGACCCCAGAATAGAAATTCATTAATGGCTTTGGCCTCATTTCTGTCTCCAAGAGGTGGCAGGGCAGGATGCTTTTATCTTCAGCAGTAGTATTTTTGAATTGAGGGCAACCAAACCTGAGGCATCACCCCAGCTAGAGCTGCAGCCATCAGTGTTACAATAAAAAAGGCCTTTCCTGGGCAGGGGGGAGAAAAGGAGGAGCGAGGGGATCGCTCTCCGGAGCCCACGGCAGCCCCTCGGCACTGCAGGAGCAGCTCTGGGGCAGCCATCAGGGCTGACACAGCCTCCAGGGAGGCTGTAAAGAGAGGCAGCCACTTCCCCAAGGAGCCCCGGTGAAGTCCTCGGTGCTACGGCTTTGTCACATTGGCAGGCTCTACTTCAAAGCAGCTCATCCCTCCAGGTAAAACACAGACCTTCCCAAAGCAGGGAACTCCTTTAACTCTGGGTAAAAAGCAGTATCTGGAATATGCAGAATTGAATCCTTGGTTATTCAGAGGCATTAAAAAAAAAAAAAAAGGGATTCAGACAAACACCAAGACTTTTAGTGAAGTGCTAAACTGAGCTATTGACCCAGGCTGCTTCTGTTGTCCTCTTTCTAGAAGGTTTTGGGGTTGATTTTTTGTTTGGTTGGGTTTTTTTTCAATTCCCTGTGCATGGGAGTGGGGGCATTTCTGCTCATTCAGGCCACCTGAAGGAGGTAATTTAATTTGCCAGTGGGGTAGCCAAAGGTGCAATTAATCTCATGACTTGCAAGCACCTGAGCCCCCATCAGCAGTGAGTGCCCATCAGCTGTGGCTCATGAGGAGGGGGCTCCACAAGGGCCCTTCAGCCCCCCAGCCCAGAGCAAGGAGCTCAGTCCTGCTGAGAAGGGAGGTGGGTCCTGGTCGCCTTTGGGTGCCTGCTGTAGGTGCTGAGATGAACAGAAGCAGTCTTCTGGGCTGAGCTTTGTAGGGTTCTGCTAAAAATTACTGGTAAGTGTTGATTTATTTATTTTTATTTTTTTTTTACCTGCTAAGCCCTTGTGCTGCAGCTTGGCTGCTGTTAGCAGAACAGAACGTGGTGAGAGCTGACTGCTGAAAGTGTCTGTGTCCTTTTTAATTATATCTGAGCATCCTTTTAGCTGTCTGATCGGCACGGTCCTTTGAAAAGCATTGCTTTCAGAGGAGGTAATTGTATCTTGGTGTATTGAAGCTCTGGTGTTTGAAGTAGAGCTAAATCTGAGAGTTATCTTTCGTGGTCAGGCTTTTCTCAACTCTAAGGTCTGGGCACCCGTTCCCTTTGCCCAGAGGGACTGGTCCTGGTTATGCTGAAATGGGTCTGTGGGATGAGCTGTTCTTACTTTGGCCTGAGGTGACTTCTCCTTTCTCCTCCGAAAAGAGAACTGTGCCTTTTGAACTGTTTTTAACCTCAGCATTTAGATCTGTTTCATGAGAAAATCCTGTGTTCTCCTGGGATGTGGCATTTCTCTTTTCTCAAAGCCCAGCTCACAGCCATGCGGCAGAGGGGTATTTCCAGAAAGGTTTTAATTTGGGGAAGGGGAGGCATCGAGGTGCCGGTGTGTGACCGCTGCCACAGCTGTGCTGTGCATGTCTTGGCTTTGTGCTGGGGCTTCTACTCTGTTGGTAATTGAATTGAAATCAAAACATAACCATATCGCTCTGATGCTCTGGCTGCTAAATGGCAGTATTGTGAATAAATCAGTTACTTCAGAGAATCGCTTTAATGGGACAGAATTGCAGCAATCAGGGGATAAAGTTAGATTTAAGAGTATCTGGTAAAGGAGCTGATTGGCATTCAAAGGAAAACTGCTTTTGTTCAGTCTTTCTGCAGGTGGGGGTAAGCATCGTCCGCAGGAATTAGCAGTGCTTGAGGGCCAAGGTAACTCCTCATTCCTGCCCTGCCCCTGATTTTTTTCACCCTGTGGCTTTATGTAGACAATTTTGCTTCCTGCCATTTAAGAGCACTTGCTTCCTCGGATCTTAGTGCTCTGTGAGACTGCTCACTTCACCATATAAAGAGCTACAAGAGTAATAAAGTGCCTGCCCCTCCCCAATGCCAAACTAACCAGGCTGAAGGACAGGGAAAGGAATTGCTCAGTAGTCAAAACTGCAGGGCGATGGTTGGAAGGACCTGGTGGGATTTCAAACAGTTAATCCCTCGAGATAACCTCATGTCTTGCCTTCTACAATGATAAATGATGCCACAGTTCAGCATCGCTGCTATTCGGTGCTCCTTCGTGTTGATCTCGTGTGCATCCCGCTGTCTTTGCTGTCGTTCCCATAACACGTCTTCACCATCTGCCGCAGCCTTTAACGAGACCGTGCTCTGCAAGCCTTGAACAAAAGAATTAGCCTACCGAGAGAGGGGGTAAGGGGGAAAAAAAGATAAACCACTCTTAAAAATAAAAACCATTTGGGACACTATTGTTACTGGTTGGCTTGTGAAGGAAACTTGTGCTGAGGGCATGGTAGGTTGGGGTGGGCTCTTCTGGCTTCCAGCAATGATGATGGGCAACAGCTGAGCATTTGGGGATGAAGGCTGAGTCTCAAGGGGCTTGGGTACCAAACTTTCTGGCTTCAGGCTGCCACAGCCGTGCAAACAGTGAACAGGAAGGCTGATTGGAGGGGTACATGACCTGGGTTATTAAAACCAGATTATCTTCTAGATATTCTGTTTAAGACGTTATTTTTTTTTTTCGGGGATGTTGAGCGTCTGTGACTTTAAACGTAATTGAATCTGTCAGGTTTTAGAACCCCTGGAAACTTTCACCCTAATTCCATGGGTCAATTTTATTTTTATTTTTTTTTATTAAACCCACGCATGTTGTTTTTTCTCCCCAGTTTGAAACGGGCACAAAGGCTTTCCATGCAGCATGAACTGGCAAAGGGAAAGAAGTCAAGGCTCAGTCATGCTGTCATGAGCACTCACATTTTAATGACCTCTAGTAAATGGCCCTGTGAAAGACAATCAGGTTTTCTAACCTCTTTCACGATGTCAGAAAAAGCAACCCTCAACTTGCCCATTTGAAAATGTTTTTGCATATGCAAACTAGGATTTTGCAATTTTTATCAGGAATTATTCTAGTTTTACCTGGAACTGCCTTTAACTAGCCTACAGTCACGTTAGCATTGCGAGTCAAAAATAAGGTCTGTGGCTAGATATCCCCCATCCAAAATCATACAATGTCTTTTTTTTTTTTTTTAAGTAGAGATAATAGATATCTGAGCTTGATTTACACATTCATTAACGAAGATATGGATGACTAATATTTGGTTTCATGTCTGATGCGGTCTTGGTTGGATCTCTGCAAGCTGTATAAAAGAACCTTTCCCTGTGTGCATGTGCAGGCTTATTTCAGTTTCGTGATGGAAAGAATAGCCTGTAGTTTGAATTCTTGCTGTGGTATATTGGCACCGATCTGATTCAATCTAGATCAGGATAAATGAAACTATTGTTTCTGATCTGTAGGTCAAATCTATTGCCTCTTATAATTGCCCGTATGATAACTTCTGTGTAAAAGGCCTTTATGCTTCACAGCCTGGTTAAAGACACTGAGAATAGATTTTTTTTTTTATTTTTTTCCCCCTCCTTTCTCAAACCAAGAACTTGAATCTGTTCTGGGGGTCTGGCTATCCGTAACACTCGGGCATTTCTTTCTGTGCGCATAGATACTAACCTGTTTGTACTGGTGCATTATATGCTTTGAAGCATGCGCTGTTGTCCTCAGTGCTACTCTTTAAGTTATAAGGTGAAAGTCTAAGGCAAATGTGGCAATTACTTGAGTGCTAAATGGGACCACCTACAGAAGTCCTTGCTCCAGGGTATTCCTGGCATTTCCCTCCTGTAAGTAAAGGAGGGGGAAAAAAAGCATATAGAGAACTGAAGTTCTGCCTTATCAGATTTCCTGTACAACTGCAAAGGAATATGACAAATAATTTCCAGCACTCCTTCTAGGTCAGCAGCTTCAGAAGTCTTTCCAAAACACCTTGGTTATAATCGTAGCTGTACGCCTTGCGTGTCTACCTCTGCTATTTCAAAAGCTCCTGCCTATCAATACAACCATTTCCCTACGCAAAGCTACCAAACTGGTTTTGTCCTGCCTGCGGAGTTCACTTATTTCAGCTTACGAAGCCAGGCATGAGCTGGAAGAATCTCTGAATTTGTGTGATGTGAAACTCCCTCTCGGGTTTCATAAGCAAGATGAATACAGTGGGAACAACAGGCTGGGGCACTTTCTTACCTGTCTGTGATAAGTTCTTTCCTCATGAGACGCAAGGTATTTTGCATAAGTCTGGTGATCTCTCACACTTTGTTACCTGGGACATGGTTTACAAGAAATCTGGTCTTGTCAACACCACGGAAGGCTCTTCGGTTTTTGTTTTGGCAGTGTCCTTGGCTCCGAGTTGCTCACAGGAGATGCTCTGTGAACTTTCCCCATCCCAACTCAATAGCGTCTGTCAGGCTCCAGGCAGGTTGCCGTGCTGCAGGGTATTTCAACTTGTCTAAAACTCCTGAAAATATTGTCAGTGAAGCATCAACAGCCTAGAGACCCATGTGATTATCAGGGATGAAGAAAGAGCAAGACTAAAATATCTCTGATTTGGGGAGATCAAGAACTCGAACCTGATCCTCCTGTGCGCCAAGGAAGCACACAATTGCTTGTCTACCAGCTATGGTGGGAAGCACAGGTGGTTTCCTAATTACTGGGGGGTTTTGTTGTTTTGCTTTCCTTTCTTTGAGTAAGAAGACTAACAAAGTATGATTTCCTCAGGAGGGATACAAAAGGAAAGTCTCTTTTCATAGGATAGGGAAAAATATTTCCTGCTCACTAATAGCAGTATTCTGTTAGTTCAGACAGTCTTTAAGGTAAGCGGTGTGTCTGGGCGGTTGGGAAACTTGTAGGAAAAAATATTTCCCCTTTAAAAACATCTGTTTCCAGTATTTTCTGGCTTCTGCTCAAGTTGAGAACTAGTCAGAGATGGTCTCTCATCTGTGTCCACCCCCTACTCTTGCAGGACCCGGTGGGGAGGCAGAAGGTGCACAGGGTGGGAAGGCTTTGTCGCTCGTATTTGTGGTTAACCAGGCTTGAAAGGCGGCTCAGGCTCCGTCTGAGCTGAACTTTGTTTTGGCCAATGGCTCTTATTCTGTCAACACCAATTCCCTCATCCAAGTTCATCAAAGCGATTTACAGAAGCCCGTACCTAGGTGCTCTTGTCGGTGGAGAAGAGAAAGCCATCGACTCCCTCGAAGATGATAGGAACTTGGCTCTTGCCTCTGGGTGAGAGCAGCAAGTACCAGCAAAGCAGAAAGCTTTCCAGAAGGGCAATGAGTAACAGGGAGGAGCGGGGATGACTTGGCACTTGGAGCGTGTCGTTGCCTCTGTCCCAGCCCCCTCTGTAGCTTCACAACGTGCTCTTTTGCTGCTCGAGGCTCCTGCACTGCCATGGGGACAGCCGACCGCAGCCCGGGCTGGGCAGGATGTGCTCCATCCCCGGTCAAATTGCTCCGGCCGGGTGGGGAACAGTCTTTGTAGGTGTTGGTGTGTGCAGGTTGGTTCAAGCAGGTGTTGGCATCCTATAAACCTGCAAACAAACCCGGTGCCTCTGTGCTTAGCTGCTGAGGATCCTCCTTAATAGAAAGCCCTCTTGCTCACAGTATTACCCCAAGGAAATGTGGTTTTGCTGCTGGATTAATTTTTTTTTTCTGCCCGTTTGGAGCTTAGCCCTGCTAGCTTTCCCCCAGACAGCAGTTCCTAGTGCACAGCAAGGATAAACATGTAACACAATAAATGTCATTAAGAAGAGAAGTTGGAGCCTTTGCTGATTTAAGCTGGAGCATTAGATGACAGATGAAAGCCGCTAAAGCTAGGCCAACTTACATCTGTATTGCCTGTGAAATTCAAAATGTTATCTGTTGTCTCTCCCGTCCTGTATGAAATGTCACATGCACGTACCTCGTAAATGGCAATCCTGCTGGTAGTGTACCTTTTGGTCTTGTTTTTTGGTTGTCATTTCTTTTGTTCTATATTGCTCACCATGAGCTTCTCCACAGTCGTAAGAGCATGAACATCCTCACAGGGTTACCTCTTGGCCTGCTGGTCCTGGCAAAGGAGGATGAAGTCTCTTTCCTCCTTATCTAGCAAAATTTTCTTCCAACTGTGAAGTACTGAGTGAGAAGGAAGCCCCAAGCTATGCAAGGTTGTGCTGGAGAAACAGCCGGGAAGGGCAAGGGTGTGGAGGAAGCGTTTAGATAGCAAAAAGGTTTTTAACTGTGGGAGCTGAGACTGCATCTGCTAAAGGGGCAGTGTGATTCTTGGGTTTGCTAGAGGAAAACCCATGATAGATATCCCAGACCCTTTGCTTAATGTTTGGGCTTTCCTGTCCAGGCTTCTTCATTTATTTCGGGCTAAAGTAAATGAAAAAACCACAAGCCCTACTGGGGTTCTGTAACCACAACCTTGAGCAAATTGTGATGCTCCGGAGCAGCAGTTCCCAAGGGTGAAAATGGAACCTGCGGACAGAAGCAGAGGGAAGGACATGTCCCACAGCCAGCCCCAGCAGCTCTGGGCCCACACCCAGCTGGGGGGACAGGACCATGACAAGGGGGTCCTAACAGATGGGTTATCAAGGCCAGCTGGTGTAATGCCCAAGAACATCAGTTGGCTTGGTGTGAGGCCAGGTATTAGTGGCAGGTCTTCGTGCCCATGGGTTTGGGCTTACAGCCCCGGTCTCCAAAGGGCTGCTGCATGCCACCGTAGCCTTTCCACAAGCGAGCACTCTGGTTTTAGTTTTTGCTTCTCTTCCCCTGTCTGTCACCAGCTGTTTGCCTGCCTTGAGGACTCCGCAGCCACCTCCCAGCAATGATGGCACAGGGATGCACAGAACGGTGTACCCTCTCCTGGAAAGGGAAATCTCATCCCTCTGGCACATAGTGCTGGACGAGTTAATTCCTAGCTGCAGGGTGTACTTGGGTGTTCCTCTGAGCTGGTGACAAAGGAAACCAAACAGGAGGTGCTAACAAAGGAGGAAGGGCCTGTCTGCAGCAGGAAGCTTTGAGAAGTAGGAATTTAAGGGATGAAAGTCGTCTCTGGTTGACTTGCTGTAACTCACGTCAATCTCTGCCAGTTCTGTGTTTGCGGATCTCGCGTCCTCTTCCTGTTTACATTGGGTTCATCTGAGCTTTGCACCTCGCATGTGAAAACATCTTCAAAGGTTAACAGCCTCTCCGAAATTTGTGCTTTAAGCTACTCCTTTTTTAAAGAGGGGAAAAAAAAAATCTTTACAAAGCAGTGCTTTTGGTTTCTAGCATGCAATTTCAAAACCATTGCTCCTTCGTTACTCATAGCTGCTGCTCTATGGTAGCAAAAACACATAGTACATTGAAATTGTTTACGTCCTAACTTGGATTTGAAGTGGTGGAGAGAAGTATGTTCAATAAAACAGCGTTCCACAGTGGGGGCTTAACCATCGAACCTCCTTAGGAAGACATAGCACTATGTCTTCCTAAAGGATGTGGATCCTTTGAAGTTTTGTACCAAAGTTTTCTTGTAAGAAGAGTCAAGTTAAATTTCTCAACTATGAAAATTAACATATTGGTCTTGTCTCGGCTTTGGGTTTGAAGATCCATCTTGCATCCAGTTATAAAAGCCTTTGCAAGTCCACGGTTGCAGGCGCTGTGAGGACCGGCTGAAAGCGTGCCACGAACTCGTGAGGAAAGGCGGCAGATGCTGAGCGTGGGGTCCGTGTGCGGCCAAGGGGGCTGCAGCGGACCGAGGGAAATTAATTTGTTGCAGATGCTGTGTCTGTGACTGAGCCAGAGAAGGAAGGGGGAAAGGGCCATATTGACTTTGACCTGCATGCCACAAATGCACTTTTTATTTTTCCCCTCACCAGCTGTGTTTGCTGTGTATGGTTGGGATGGATGGCAGCTCTCACTTGAAACCTACTGCTGTTCTGTATGGTAAAGAATTGGGTATCCCCTGCATCCTTTCTGCTCTCCCTCATCTATCTGTCCCCGATACCTATAGAGTAAGACAGACTACTCGACGTTTGAGAGCTGAATATAGCAGCTAAACAAGGGAGAAGCTTGCTGGAGTCCTTAAAGCCATATAGCAAGCACGTACTTTGCTAATCTTAGATGGGCTTTGATGTCAGCATTTCAAAAAAGCTCCAAAGGATCTCTTTTCACTGTGACTACAATAAAAGAGGAAAATATAGGAGATGACTTTTGAGGTGGAACAAAAGCCTGTAATTGAAGTTCTTCTCCAGGCACCACATGCAAGTGCAACAATACCTGGAAATTCAATCTGAAGCGACTTGAAGTCAGATTAAAAGGTTGCAGGCAAGTGCAGGATTTTGCCATTGCTAATTCATTGGATATCTTCTATGAAATAGTTCTTATAAATGGGCACATTTTCCGTGTGACACTGGATGGCTGAAAACGGGAGCCTGGACTCCACTCAGCCCTGCTCTTTCCCAGCCTCTCGGGGACATGGCTCTTTCTGGAACTGCCAAGCCTTTTCCTGCCCTGCAATCATTTCATTCCTCCTCTCACTGTTGACGTCCTGAGCCCTGATCCCGGCTGTTGCTAAACCGAACAAACTTGACTCCAAGTCTGTATGTAAGCCCCTGACCTGAAGGATTCCCATCTCCACGGGTCATAACACTCGCAGCTTTAGCAGAAACTGCTGGGAAGCCTGAGCGCTCCTCTCCTTGGAAAACCGGCACAGGCTCTTTGGCTTCTTGAAGCCAAACAGGAGCAGGCAATCTAGAAGAAACATTGCTGTTGTCCACTTAAGGGATAGCATCTCGGATGCTAGCGAGATGCAGCTGAGAAAATCTAATCACAGGCTTTTGCTGCTGTTCGGGGTGGGTGGATGAATCATTCTCCTATTCTCTTTTATTTTGCCTGTGCAGTCCCACTTCTATGAATAAAAGATAAGCAGAGTCTTTACTCCAGCCCCTGGTCATGCTGTTATGTTTGGCAGCCAGGGGTGTGGAGGGTAAGGAACTGCCACGTAGGACAAAGGAGGTCCTGCTTTTTTTTTTTACTTCACTTTATTTGAGATGCTACTGTCCGAGTGAGTTTTGGTCTGTGGGTTTCTGTTGTTGCCCGTGCAGAATTGGGGAGGTGGGAGCAGCCCAGGGTATCAGTGCGCTCTCTGGTGCTCCTGGGTCTATAAATGCTACCTGCTTCACTGTGCTGTCAGGGCAGAAGTGTTAAGCTCATCATCATGGGAATAACTACATTATTCTGGCTTAAATGAAGCTATATTGTTGTCCCAACTTAGCTACCTGGAAAACTGGCATCCAATACCTGCTTTTCAAAACAGCAAAGCCCTGCCTCAAAGAGGAAAGAAAACATTTGTCAGGTGTTGGAAGACAGTGAATGGAGGTGAGGTTTGAACTGGAAAAGGAGCAGCTCTTCAGAGACCAGAAGCATTTTCTGTTTGGTTTGCCCTGAGTGTATTGGAGGGCTGGTAACTAATGAGCCAGTACTCGGATGTGGTCCTTGCTGATAACGCAGTGTCAGCTGTTTGGGACCTGGCTGCTCAGTGAAGTAAGGCAGGCTGTTTGGTTTCTGTCCCAAATGCACATGTTCGCATCGGGGAAGCAAAATCGGAACTCGTGCTAATTGGCACGGCAGCCGGCCATCTGCGGGAGAAGGGCGAGCGAGCAGGCGCTGAGCACACGGGCTGGGAGAGGAATGGCCCCAAGCTGGGGATGCTGCCTCTGCTGCTGACCGGACTGAAAGCAGTGGTAAAGTCAAGCTGGCGCAGAATTTGATTTAATGACCATTGAGGCTTGCTGGAGATACGATTCATTAATTGAGAAGTGAAGCCCTGGCTCCAGATTGGGGAGACCAGTAGATACTGGGAAGGAATGTCATCGCTTGTTGAAACTAAGACCATTCTGCCTGCAGAAAGTGCCAGTGGTTTGGAAAAAGCTTTATTCCTGTTCAGCATGCCTTGAGAGCCCTGAGGTTTTGGGGCTACTGATATCTGCAGCAGGGCTGCAGCTCTGGTTCAGGTGCCAGGGCAGCTCTGCCGTCCCCACATCCGAGCCGTGAGTCTGTGCTAAAGAAACACTCCCCGTTGGTAGGGAATAAGGCCAGTTGTTACTGGCTCCCGACCTTTATTTCAGGTGAAGCTCACTGCAAGTGAGGTGTTTATTAGCTGGAGGGGAAGGTGGGAATGCTATCTGCAGTTAACAGCCGTTGGAGTATGGAGAAGAGCTTTAGAGCCCAGCAAGTAACATTTGTGGTTTACCTATTTCCAGCGAATGCATGGCGTTTCTTCTGTATGTGCTACTCTGCCTCTTCTAAAATCTGTCTGGGAAAATAAGCGAATCGTTTCTCATCGGGCTACGAGAATTTCAAAACTCCTTTCCAGGGTTCCTTTGACACTCTTCCGTGTACATCTTAATTTCCAGTAACAGTCCTAATCTACTTCCCATAGGTACCCATGGGAGCCTTGTTATCGACCTCAACTGGAAAAAGGCTTGTTTCTCTCCCTCATTATAGTAGCTATTAACTGGCATAGTTCTTGTCTGTCTCCATCACGGGGGCCATTAACATCACAGGTCAGAGAGAGCCAGCTCTGCCCGTGCCCCTCGGAGGTGTCCCCGTAGCGTGGGGACGGAGCACGTTGGCTGTGCGAGCAGGAGCTGGTTTGGCTCCCTGTCCGCTCTGGGAGCACCGAGACCTGGGGCTGTCGAAGAGCATCCTTCGCCAGCATTTAAACCCCGCCACGGGCACGTCTGGGAGAGTGATACGGGTGACAGGTTGGAAACTTCCCCTGACTGCTGTTCTTTAATTGCCTGCTCCTGAAGCAGCCTCTGGGGTGAACCGGCGCTCGGTAGCTTGTTACCTGCATGGCCTCCGTAGGCTTCCTGCAGAGCTGGTGGGTAAAAGGGATGCTGAATTGCCCTTGGAGCTTGCCTTTCTCTTCTGCCTTCCCAGAGTAACTAGGCATCGGAGCTAGAGGGATCTGCCAATTTAAACAGCCCTCTCCCTCCTGCAGGGATGTGACAGGGCACGCTGAGCCCTCATCTTCCTCTTCAGCACTGGGAATGCCCAAATAAGCAGGGCAGGGCTCAAGTGGAGGGACTGGAAAGAGATTTGGTGGAGAAAACATGAGGGTAGAGGAGTCCGATGTGCTTGTTCTAGGAGCAAGTTGCAGGTCCTGCAAAGAAGATCCTGGGTTGACTGTGGCACTTGAAAACCTCACAGGAGTTTTGTCTACCTAAACCAGATGCAT
Organism: Cariama cristata; assembly: GCF_000690535.1. NCBI lineage: Eukaryota > Metazoa > Chordata > Aves > Cariamiformes > Cariamidae > Cariama > Cariama cristata. The sequence goes on along the minus strand of NW_009624865.1, from coordinate 21,303 downwards.
GTAGGGCCAGAGGCAAGTGTAGCACAGGCTTGTCCAGGTCTTGGACTGACCACTGGAAGGTGTTTCAGATGATGGTGCCCTACAGGGAGATCCATTTGTTCTCGAAAAGCAGCCCCTTTTCTCCCCGAGTGTAGAAGAGGAGGGGGATGCTTGTTCTTCTGTGCCGATGCTCTCATGTCCCCGTGCCCCGTACAGCCTGCTGCCATGGGCCGGCTACAGCCACATCTGCTACGGTAGCAGTCCCAACGTCCACGTCTTGTCAGGTATATCCACACATGGCTCATAGCCTGAGAGGAGCATGATGTCGTGCCAAGTCTGGGACAGGCCCATAGTTAAAATCTGACTGGCGTTACAGACCTCATTGCCTGACGTCTGCCCTGAATGCTTTCCTGTGGCCGCACAGACTAAAAGGGATGTGCAGGAAGAGATAAGAAGAATAAGCTTCTGTGCTGGGCAGCATATAGTCTTCAATCCTGACAGATCAAAAGCATCAAACTTCAGTCTGGATAAAGGAGGACTTGGCGGTGTGCTTTTGGAAAAAAAAAAAAATCGGAAAATGATATTAGAGAAGTACTTGTAGCTCTGCACATGGCCAGTATGCAGAGCTTGCTAAGAGCCATAAAGATCTGTAATTACATTTGTATGGATTGTACTAATCCATGAATTTGTAACCCATGCGATCTGGCCATGTTGGGCTGAAGAAACACAGAATTATCAGACACTGCTTTGTGATGTGCTGGTACGTGTCCTGTGGCTTTTTTTTCTGAACCCCAGTAGGACCTTCCTAGTAAGGTGCTGTTCCCCTCCCCGCAGCTCGTGTTCTGGTTGATAGTGGCAATTTGTCTTTTGGGGAGCGTAGCCACAATTGTATATTTAGGAGGCAAGAGAACCTCACCGCCCTTTAAGTTTGCCTTAAGGGACAGCATAATCAGGGGGTTATTTAAATATAATCCAGGAATTTACTTAAGTGTTCTTATTTTCTTACAGTGGTGTTGGTTGTGCAAAGGCAAGCAATCTTAAAATCACAGATCACGGTTTACATCGCCCACTTTTGAGAATAAACTCACCCCAGCATCCTCTATTTGACTTCGAATGTTTCCCTGCAATTTCAGGGTCCCAGTCCCCCCAGCTCCGGCTGCTCGCTGGCGTTTCACCGTCTGAATCCTAGCTCTCCCTTTAAGCTGCGGCAAGTGCTCAGATAGCCCTGACAGTACCCTCTTAAAAATGTTTGATCTGACGTAACTCGCTAATGCTTCTGCTGGGGCAGAGGGAACGCTATTTCATATGCTCATCCCAGCCTTTAAAACTACAGAGGCTGCCGAGGAATGTGACTACTTAAATATTCACCTACAACCTGTACTCAAAGGAGGTTGTGGCCAAGCCGGAACACCTTACACGTTATTAAATGGGACTGAAAGAAAAATTTAAGAAATTTTAGGAAAATTTAAGAATCCTTGAGAATTTAAGAAAAATTTAAGAAACCAGGGCATGGGTTAAAGTAACTGACTGTTCCACTAAGCTGTGGAGCATCGTCCCGAAACCGAGGATGCTGGAGGGGCTTGTGAACATCTAACGCCTGTGGTATTGAACATTTTGTGCTTAACTGGGGAACAGCAGGGAGATAACATCAGCTTGGTATTTGTCTGGACTACGTGTTGTGTTACAGAGTTTGCATTATTACTGTGGACCGAAGCCAGCCTGTGGAGGTCACATTCCTGTGGGTTCTGCAACCGTAACTTGCTGGACCCTGGATCTATTTAATGTGTTTTCTAGAAAAACAGGCAAGGCAGATGAGTTGTGCTGTAGAGTAACCCACCCTGCAGAGCCTCTCTGAAAAGTTACGTGGTTGTAGGAATCCATATTGGGGGAGAAAATACAAAGAATTCATCTTCCAACTACTGGGGGCAGGAAAATAGCAATAGAGTCACGGAGGGCTCACAAGTGCCGTTTGGGAAGTGCTGAAACAGCAGTAAATGAATTTCTGAACCCTCCGTGTGCTTGTGAACTGTTAAGCTGATGAGACTGCTTCGTGGCGTGTAAAGCACAGGAAAAAAAAAAAGGAAAGCTTCGGCATGTGATGGAGGCACCTTCCTTGTGGCTAATAACAGGGTTTCCCTCTGCAAATGTGGATGGGCCCTCAGTACCCCCCCCAGGCTCCCCAAAGGTCCTTTGTCAGGCCAAAAGCCAGGAGCTGACCCAGAGCACGGCCAGCCTTTGTCCCAGACCCTAGCCATTGGAAACAGTCATTCCTTTTGGTGGCACTGGGATGCAAAACCTCTAGTGAGGAGTATGGGAGGAGGAGACAGCTGGACCTGCACTGACTTACATGTCAGACACCCAGCACAGGGGTGCGGATGGACAACCCTGCCCTGCTTGGCTTAGCAGAACCATGACTGGACCGATCTCGTGCTTAACGGCCTCCGAACAGCCACACTTCCTAATTCAGAGAGTGTGGACTGATGGGTGTGAGAGGGGATGCCCATCTTATGGTCCTGGCTTGCTCCAGGATAGTCTCTATCCTGACAAGGTTTAGAAGCGCCTTCCCAAAATAAAACATTCCTGCAGTTTGAGTCACACAGTGCGCTTGCACTGGGCAGAAGACAGTGTCTGCTCCTCGATATCATCTATCCACTGCTGACCAGAGAGTGAGGAGAAGTACTGATACTTCAGTAAGAAGCCTGCAAGCTGGGCGATATGGCCCTGAGGGTGAGGAACCGGGGGGAAGATGAGGAGAACTGTCATATTTGTGCAAAGCATTTGATATTTAAAACGCGGCAGCATTTGCAGAGTAAACTGATAGCTGTGGTTCCCAATGGCATGTGAAATGCTGCTTTGCCAGCACTCCTGGGGATGCACGTCCCGTTCCCTGGTTCAGTGGGGCTCGGTAGAGCTGTTGCTCCTTGTCTGCAGGCTGTTTGGCACCTGCGACGTGGCTACTGAGCCAAAATGGGCTCGTAGGCTCTGTCACTCCTGCAGAGCTACTTTTAAACTGGTGAAGCATCATCTGACACGGATACGGACGTGCCAGAGCTCTCATATAAAACATTAAAGTGTCACCTGGCTTAATAGGATGTCTGGGATAGATCGGTGGAGTGATTCCCGAGGCAGATGTGGATTTTCCCTTGGTTTTGCCATGTCCCTTTGCATCTCCGACACGGAGCGCCCTGTCACTGCATTCACAGCAGCTCTTCAGCATCCCGGAGCAGTGCAAACGGGGCGAGCTGCAGCGCGGCCACCCAACATCTGCCTGAAGCTTCTCTGGCGCAAGAACCACAGCATTTATGTGTTAAATAACAAAATGTAGACCTACGTTTACCAGCTAATTACTGTGTCAGAATCGGTTAATTAGCCCATGTCACGATGAAAGCGGGGTCTCCGTTTACCAGCTAATTACTGTGTCAGAATCAGTTAATTAGCCCATGTCATGATGAAAGCGGGGTCTTGTATGCACAGATAGGAATGAGTAGTACCCAAGGGCTGAGAGGTGGGGAAGGAGGAAACGACCCTGCGGATTAACTGGGGACACTGTGCCCTCCAAAGAGGGAATTGCGGGGTCTGCCAGCCACTCCTGATTATCTTGCCCTCATCTAGCTAACCTCTGCCCTGATTGCTGCACAAAACACGGTACGTTTGCCTGTGAGCTGATGTTGGCTGATCTCCGCATTGACTTTTCTTGGTTTTGGCGAGTCGGTGGTGGGACCACCTCTCCCTTCCCCTCTCGGTGGGCAGGGCGAGCTCCTCGCTCCTACCCCTGAGCGGGCAGCAGGGTCTCTTTGCTGCCTTGGAGGGGGCTGCTGCTCCTTGGCAAGCGGGTGTTACTTGTTTTATCAGCTGGGCTAGAGGAGATGCAGGGAGTGAGAAAGGCATCTCCAATGTGGGGTGCAGAATGGAAATGAGGGGTAGGTGGGGGAAACGCTTTCAGC
>NW_009624865.1:9574-17359 GCF_000690535.1 Cariama cristata | reverse complement strand
AGAGCAGGCAGATGGTGGGAGATCCTGGTTTCTTTGGATGAGCTCCACGCTTGGGCAGAGGTTTTTACGGCTTGGTCAGAGAACCTGGGTGAAGGAGGCTGTTTGGCTATTTTGTACTAGGCTTGCAAGACTGCAAATCCTGTGAGGGAGAAAGAAATTACTGTCCTTGGTTTGACATAAAGCACAAAAGAGTCTGGCATGAATAATACTGCTGCTAACTCCAGGTGTGTGAGGAGATGGTGGTCAAACTCCTTACCTCGCCTCCTCTTTTCACTAAGGCGGCTGGGGTTTTGTTTGGTTTTTATTATTATTAATCCACGTAATGCAAGGAATAGGACATACACCACCTTCTGCACTGTCTTGCTGTTGACACAGTGATGCTGGGGACTCACGCTGCGGACCAGTGCGGGCAGGCGCTGCGTGTGAATCTGTAAGCACCTCTGTCGTGATGGGACTGCTGAGAAGATGGCTCTGCACCCCTTTGTGGCTCTCAATATTTAATTAGAGAGATGGCTAAAGACAGATCCCGTTTTTGAAAAGTAAATACCTTGTTCTTCTCAAATGATCTTTAGCATTGTTGACTTACATTTGATTCCCTTATTGTGGCTAAAAATGAGGACTACATCCTTTTTTTTTTTTTCTTTTTAAAACAGTTGTGCAGCATCATTATGTTAGAATGACCCCTATGTGCTTTACAAAAGGGACTTTGTTTCAGCCGGGGGGAAAATGTTCACAAAGTTTTTTGGATGAGAGGTGAAATTTAAAAAAAAAAAAAAATCTAAGGAAGTATTTTCCTTAGCAAATCCAATGACGGCAGTGCTGCCACCTTGAAATGCGTGATGGGCTCTAAGGTCTTGCAAGCCCTTACAGAGAGGGACCCATGAAATAAGCTAAGCTAAATTGTGCCCTTTGAAGGGACCTGCCTGGCATCTCCTGCCTCGCTGGATGAAAAGCATCAGACTTGTGGGTAACTTGTAGAAACTCTGCAGTGTCTGGCCTGAGTCTGTTTTCTGTTTATTGCAATAAAAGCAAGTTTCTATTGTCCTCTGAAATCTTCACATCTGTCCCTGAACTGGACGAACCAGGCTTGTACTTTACTTCTGCAATGCCTACCTTCTGGTGCAAAGTTTCGGTGACAAATGTCATCATGCCTGTTATTTTATGAGCAAGAAACGGATGAACTGAGAGAAGACTGTCTTATACCAGTTTCAAAGGGGAGAGACGCACGAGGAGCCCAGGCCGAGTTCAGATGCTGTAGGGACACAGCTGCAGACGTCAGAGCTCTTTATCTTGTTGTCACCGTAGGTCAAGCTGTCCTTAAGCAGCTCAGCTGTTACTCCAAAAGGGGCAGTAAATTGTTCCTTGTGCTTAAACCTTATGTTTGGGTCAGCGCTGCTGGTGAAGATGCAATTCAGAAATGAAACACACCTACTGACTGCCATGACAAGAATCCTGTGTGAGTATCTGTCTGATCTCGGGCTTCCCTAACACTGTAAGAGCAGAATTTGGGAGCTGTGCCAGTGGCATGCCTCTTGCCTCAGTTTTTCTCCTGGTGTCACTTTGTGACTCTCCTTGGAGAACTCCACATGATCCTGCACATTGTAATGCTCCCTCTAGCAAAACCTATTAAAGGATTATTTTGCTTCATGATTAAAAGTGGCAGGGAACTCTTGGCAGATCCGAAACTCTCAACAAAGTAGTGCCATTTGCTTTCTGGGCTTTTTTTTTTGCCTCTTATTTACGTTTGAAAGCTGTCAGATTGCCTACCATGCCTGGAAGGGCAGGTGGGGTTTGGTTCAAGATTCAACGTTTAGCCTAGGAGAGGGTGGGGTGGGAATGCTTGTATTAAGGTGCAGGAGCAGCTTTTCCCTTCGACAGCTGTTGGTAGAAATTCTTATACCGTGTCCCCTGCCAGAAAGGTTGGATATCTGCAAGGGGGAACTGAAGGAGGAGGCAAGGTCTCTGGTGGGCATCAGCAGGTGGAAAGAGCAGCTGAAGATCAGCATCAGGCTCTTGGGGAGCGGAGCTGCTCCCTGGACTCTCCCATGGGAGCGGTGCCTGCCGAAACTCAATCCAGGTCCCTCCCAGAAGCAGAGCGATGTTGTGCCTCCACGTGAGCAGTAGTACACTTGTCAAGTCCCTTCTTTTACCCAAAAATAGTATGGAAGAAGTTGTCCCACCTCTTAGTGGGACTTGGTATAGCACCGTAACCTCTTGACCAGTGGATGGGAGTTGAACTACTGGTGGTTGATGTTGTACTTGGGGCTTCTGCTGGGGCAAATCGTTCGCTCTGGGTGACAAGCTGCATTCAGCGACACACTGAGAGAGATTTACAAGAGCATATGGTTGAAACCTTGTCACCAAGTCATGAGGAAAGACTTCACCTCTAATGGGTGCTGGATTTTGCAGTTTGTGTAGTCACACAGAGTCTGTCTTTTCCGATGTTGCATGTTTCATGGAGGATGTCTCATGGGCTTTATTTCCTCTTCATCAACCCAGGGTTACACAAATCCCTGCCTAACTGCAGACAACCGTGATCCTTTTTCAGTTACCTCAAACCTCATTGAAGCACTGTAAATGTTTTCAAAATCAAACTGGTGTCCAAAGTCAGAAGAGATGTAGACCAAAAAAAAAAAGGAGTTGATGAACATCCTGTGCCAGGTGCACAGCGTGTCCTTGCGTAGGAGATTCCCGCAGCCTGGCCAGGAGACCCAACTGCTGACCGGTGAGTGTCGAGTTTGGCAAGAACAGAGAGGCACGTGGATTTCATCCCAGCATTAGTGAAGCAAGACTGACCAGAAAGCTCAACCTGGACAGCCTTGACAGCAGGCAGTGCTTTTATAGTAAGGGTGTTTATAAAATTTACTCAGGACTCAGGTTTACATCCTCAAAATCATTGATGTGCTTAAAAGCCCTGAGGGACAGGGACCTCTGCCCTTTCCTCTCTCCTCAGTAAGGGTAGTGGTGGGCAGTACTACTAATTTTTGGGGGATAGCTTGGAGTTGCCCATCAGGTATGAGAGGTTCAGCTCTCCTGTTTCTCAAAAGTCCTTCACAATTAGTAACTAAGCTACCCCATAACCACGCAGGACCGATACCTTAACTCTGGCTGAGCCTGGTACAGCGAGGCACAGAAAGCCTCTGATCACACAGCCGAGCTTTGGAGACAGGAGAGCCAGACTGTTCTTGAGCCTTGAATATGTTTTTTATTGTATCTCCAGGCAGATGAGTTTGCTTTGCCCTTGCAAAGATGGGAGAGAAGGTGTGTGAATGTATTACTGCAGCCGGTAAGCCCTGGTGAGAGCCTGAGCTCGGTAGTCAGGTGTGTGCGGTGCCGACAGCTCTTCCTCCTGCCTGCCCAGAAGGTACCTTCTGCCTCCCGCTTCAACCAGTGGGACCACGCTTTCTTGCCTATCTGGTGGTGCTCTGTCAGTGACAGGGAGATCTGTAGGCACTTTAGGCATGTGGTTAGAGACAAATGACTCTGCTCCGCGCCTGGCTGGCCTCACCCTCTGAAGAGGCAGATGTGTGCGGGACTCAGCTGAAAACAGCTTTCTGTGAGCTGACCTCTGGGCATCCTTCATCCCTGACGGGTACGACTGCATCTCCTGAGCATCAGGCTTCCAGCAGGCTTTGACTCAAAGGAGTCAGGGTGAAGCATCTGGGTTCTGTTTATTCCCTTGGACTGAGCGTGTGTGTGTGCAAGGAAGCACGTGTGTGCCCGTGCACGCATGCAGAGTGTGGGCATGAGGGCTGCCACAACCGCCCGTGTCTCGGAGTTGAGGTGCCAGCCCATGGCAGGGGCAGGATGCTGTGAAGGGAGATCAAAGAGGAGAGCTGAAATGAAAAGATGACTAGCAGTAGGGGAAAAAAAAAATCCTTGAATTCCAGTATGAAGTTTGCATCTTTCTTTCAAATCTGCGTGCCATTTAGGACAGGCGTAAGCCATATGTTCAAGGTGTTAAAGGGATGGATGTGGAGCACATGTGTCTGGCTGAGCCTTTACCCAGGGGTGGACCGACTGGAGGGAAGGGTAAGCGCCCTGGGAGCTCCTGACCGTGAGACATCAGCCGCTTTGCTTAGGTTGCCGTACAGGACTGTCTGTACGCAGGAGCTGGGGCTGTTTTCTTCTATTGATTCAACTCCTAGAGCTAAATACAACCTCCCGTAACAAATGGTCCAGTAACCATTAACAGTTTTAGAGGCAAAACTTGAAGCTTGCCAGTATCTCTTGTGAAAGATAAGCAGGCTCTGTTACCAATTTATAGGGAAAGTGAATAAAGAAATCCCTGAATGATTGTCCCCTGGCCTCAATATATCTTCTGGGAAGAACTTTCTAAAGCCCGAGAACTAAGGCTGCAGAAGTGGAGATGTTAACCAGACCTGGTGATTTATTTATCTTCCAGGAGACAACATTGCTGCTTCATTTTTTTTTTTCCCCACTACAGAAGATTGTCTTTATTTTAATAGGATTATTAAGCATTGACATTTAAGCAGACCCGATCAATATTACATTTCCAATTCAGGATAATAAAAAACATGCACGGTAGAACGAAGGAAATAAAGCTGGTGATGCCTTACTGTTCCCATGTCATAACCAGGGAGTATTACCGTGCTGGAAGAGCTGCTCTGTGCTGCTGTCTTCTGCTCACAATGTGAGGGAAAAGTTTCAAGGAGAGCTGGGGGTTTGGTACAGCTGTAGCACATAATCACTCAAAGAATTTGGGGTATTTGATGGGAAGACAAAGAAGGAACATTTCCCCATCAGGATTAATGGGGAGAGACCGGCTCCACTTGCTACAGTGCATTATAGAAAATTAGCAATGACAAATCACGTATGGCCGTGAGAGGCAGGGTGCTCTTTTCACCTTTTCCTTCCCATTTAATGAAAACAAGCGGCACTAGCTGATCGAATGCCAGCACCATGAGCCGAGACAGGCAGACTCTGACGGCTATGGTGCTAGTTGGGTTTCTTTGGGTTTTCTTCTTCTTCTGTAGAGGCTGGAGCGCAGGGCGAGGGCTGTGGTGCTGCCTTCAGGTCCGCTGCTGGCATTGTGGCATCGCCCCATCCTGCCCGGTGCTGCACTGTGAGATGTGCCCCCAGCCCCGTTTCACCCCCCCACCCCTGGGAGGGAGGAAATTTGGCTCGAAACCCTAAGCTCGTGCCTAGTCAGGCTCTGAACCATTTTGCAATAGTTTCAGTCTTGGCATCCCAGGAAAGATTTACAATAAGCCCTTCCTTAACGTTTGGTTTCACTTGCCCTTTTGAGCTAAGGTCAAGATCAGAGAGTAGGTAAATACGCTTTTCCCAGCTTGCAGACACCCAGCTGCCCTGTCCTCCACCTCTGCAGCTAAACAACAGTTTATCAAAGCACTTCTTTCTGTGCCTTTTTTTTTTTTTTTAAAGCCCTTAAGGAAAATGCCTATATTTAAGGTAAAGGACTGTGACCGTTCCTCAGTGCCATACGTCCCGTGCAGGCTGTACAAACCTGCGTTGTGGTGTTTTCTGAATCAAGTGCGTTACATCTGGGATGCAGGAGGGCTTTCTTCACCATTTCTGAAAAAAAGATGCCGAGCTTGCTTTAACTTTGCGAGACAGTTTCTTGCTCCAATGGTCAATTACTCTCCCTGCTAGAAATGTCTTGCTGATGTGGAGGAGGATTCTGCTGGATGAAACAGCCTGTAGGCACTGGAAATCTTTCCCCATGTAAATACTAAAGGACATCAGCAGGTCACCTTTTGGTTTTTAGTTGGCTAAGTTATTTGTATTCAGCTTTGCTAGTCTTCTGTTGTAAGGAAGTTAAGTTTTTCCTAATCTCAAACTGGTTTGAACCTCTTTTTCCAGAAACCTTGTCTGCTTTTACTTTGGGGGGGGGTAGCGGAGCTGGCAGCGCTGGTGAAGCCTTGCCAGTGCTGTGTGCGGACGGCAATGCCATGGTCCTGCTCGTCAGTGTTTGCCTGTCTAAGTGGGGGAAACAGCCTGGTCAAACCCGTCAGCTCCTGCTCTGGGAACTCACGTTACTGAAAGTGGAGTAAGCTGTGATCCAAACTCATCGGGCAACGGCTAAGAACAAATAGGTCTCGTTGCTTGACCTTACTGTATTTGAGCCAGGAGAAATTAAACAGTCCTGGTCCTTTTAAATGTCAGGTCACAGAGGACGCATGAGGAACTTTCTGAAAATACACTTTAAAGCAAAAACAATAGGAAAAGAAAATTTTCAAGTTTGTAGAAGAGCACAGCGACAGTAAGATGGATGCGTCCCTATCACCCCTCCCAAGCTGCAAGGAGCAGAAGAGGTTGGCCCTGGTGTCTCTGTCCCCATCCCCGTGACCCTGACTCCCAGCACAGCCCTGGAGGAGCGGCTGCGTGCGGAGCTGTGCCCGGCTCTGGGCTCCTGCCCCCGAGCCCTGCGCTGGGGCTGCTCCTACAGGGAAGCCCAAGGGTGGGCACAAAGCCCTAGGTTTTGGGATGGAGCCGATGCAGACTTAAAATCTTAAGCCTACTTGGCAAGAAAACCCAGAGGTGCTTCCTTTGGTGTTTGTTTCACAGTCTCATTGTCAGAAAAGTAATAAATTTGAGGTTGTCGTCATCTCGTAAATTGGATTGTCACTGTGGAAAGGTCTCCTAATTTTCTATTTCTCCAGTGAGATCTATCATGTGTCTCCTAGCTGTGACTCTGATTATTTTAATATTCTCGCTCTTTCTCCACTTAGTATTCCTGTATGGCTGCTTATTATTATAAACTATTTGTTCAACTTTCCAAGCGATTATCAGAACAAATAGCCTAGTGATGTATTGACTTTGTGTGTGTCTTTGACAGTGCCCCAACACCCCCTTCCCTAAGACACTGCTCTCCCAGACAAGAAAACAAGGAGAGAGCGACTGAATGCCATGCATGTGAAGAACTTGGACATTTCCTTGCTCACTCAACCCCAGATGTTTTTTTCCCAGGCCTCATATTCAAGCCTTCATTAGAAATTTGAGAGAAATGCTTTACTGTGGCTGCTGGCTTGGCTGCTTTTCAGGTTTGGAAAGAATCTCCTATATGCATAGGCTTTTTTTTTATTATTCTTTTTTTAGTATCTCTCCAGAAACTTGTATTATCTTCCTTAACAGTGCAGAAAAATATTTTAGAGCTATTTTAGTACTTTATATTAGTATAATAGTATTTTAGTACTATTTTAGAGCTTCTTTGTAGAATATTAAACTCTGAGAGTAAAAAAAACAAACCCACAAACCCACACTCCTGGTCCCAGTCTCATTTTTAAAAGGATAGTAAACTAAGAGGATACATGAGGATTATTCTAATCTCAGCCTGGAGCTCTCTCCAGCACTCCTGCCTATCTGGGACCCATTATGGAACTGCCTTCGTCAGTGCTCTAGAAAAGATGTGCTTATCTTGATTTAACAAGTAATAATAGCAAAAGCAAAAGTCTGAGCTGTCATGCTTTAGAAAGAAGAGATTAGCTAATTGATTGTGAAAAGAAATACTAAGATAGAGCTAAACACCCTTTGGGGTGCTGTCCCCTCCTCGCTTTCTTCTTTACTCCCTTGAAAGTATGTTTGTGCATGGGGGGGGTGGTGTGTGTATTAAACACAACCAACTCCCCCTCCATGCGTGCAACGGATGCTCGAGGTGTGTTCCTCCCTCACCTTGCAGTTCTCCTCAAGCAGCCCATTGCATTTGCCTTGGGAGAGCAACGGAGGTGGGGAAGGGTCTGGAGCACAAGTCTGATGGGGAGCGGCTGAGGGAGCTGGGGGGGTTTGGTCTGGAGAAGAGGAGGC
>NW_009624865.1:0-9332 GCF_000690535.1 Cariama cristata | reverse complement strand
CTAAGGGACATGGTTTAGTGGTGGGCTTGGCTGTGCTAGGTTTATGGTTGGACTCCATGATCTTAAAGGTCCTTTCCAACCTAAACAGTTGCTGTGGCAGAAGTTTCTGCACACAAAGCCTATATGCCTCTCTACATAGTCTTCAAACCTTTTAAGGTCTTAAGGAAAGAACAAGTCCCAGGTGGGAAAGGGCCTTATTCCTGGCGAGGTTCATTGTCGGCAGGTGGTGGGAGACCTGGAGGTGCCAGAGTCCTAGCAAGTGTGTGGGAAACTGGTCCTCAGACACCACAGGCACTCTCCTCCCTCTCATCACGGCAATGAGGGTGTGTGAGAGGATGACTTTGGCCTCAGCTGTCGCTGTAGCCAGCAGCCAGCCATACTTCTCGACTCTTCTCCATGGGCAAGGAACTGAGGGAGGGCAGGCAGGAAGGATGCAGTTGCACAGCAAGACTGGCCAAGCCAAGACTCCAGTGCAGGTTTTACCTATCTGTATAGCTCACTCCATGATAGCTATTTTCAGTATGAAAGGCAAAGAACTATGTTTTGCTGTCAGACTCTAGTCTTGAATGTGTCTTTAGACTGTTTCCAGAAGGCATCACAGAACTTCCCAAGCAGAGGAATCACTGCTGTCAACACCACAATAACAGTCACACACATGGTTTCTCCTTTCCTCTCCTCCCCAGGATGAAACTTCTAAAATCTTGTACACTGCACAGAATGCAAACAGACATTGGGTTAGTTAAAAACATACTTCTCTTTATTTGAAAGTTTTCTATCCACAGATAAAAGGCAGCTGATACATTGCATAGTATACATTCTTTTTTTTTTTTAGTATGCTTATTATTCCGCATGTCTGAGAAAAGGAATGATTACTGGCTCTAACTTCCCACAACAAACAGTGAAGTTAATGGAATAATAAATTAAAGTAGTAGTAGTCCACATTATGTATAAAATAAATGTTAACAGATACAAATATGACATGAATGATGACTGGTTCGGTTTCCTTTCTCCTCAGGAGTTCAGTGTCTTATTAGAGTGGTTGCCTAAGTTGAGTTTTTTATTAAAATGCAGCAGTGCTCTGAAGCTGTGAAACACAAAAGCCACACAGGTTGGGGTTTTTTTGTTTGTTTTAATTTAATGAGAATGTCTTCAAAGAAACCTTGCTAGTGAGAATGAGGGTGCTGTTCTCCTGTTAACCCACAAGGAGCTTCTCCAGGTCTTAAGGAAAGAGCTGGGAGAGATCGATGGTGTCAGTGTGCTTTCTTTTCAGTTTGCCTGAAGTCCTGGGGGTTTCCTGGAGTGTTTTGTGGCAGCCAGGCTCCGTGTGTCCGGCCGGGGTTTCCCAGCAGATCCGGTCTTGTGCCTGGGTGGAGGGTCAGGATGCTGCCTTGGGCCGGAGACAAACGCCTTGCTCATCTGTACTTCAGAAAGTGCCAGGGAGCTTCAGAAAGTGCCAAATCTACTGTGGGGAGGTAGGTATTGAACAGGGACTGTCCGGAAAAGCTTGGAGAAAGAAAACTTGTCACACAGAGCAGCAAGAGATCTCCATTTGAGACTGGGGATGGGAACCGAGTAGCAGAGTCCACACGAGGTGAAGATCCCAGAATCTTTACCACAACATGGATGTTGGCCCATGTTATTACCCAAGGAGAAAAGTCAACCCTGTTCTGACTTACAGGGCTGTAATTCCACCCTAAGGATCTGACAACTCCAGAAACCACCTGAGCGCTGCTCCCCTTGGTTTGACAGCCTTACAGTCCTGCACACCATTATAATCCCGGTGTATGTTTCAGCTGCCTGGCACTTTTTTTCCTCCCTCCTTATGTACTTAACATTGAGGTAGAAGTTTCAACTAGCATTAAAACACACAAAGAAAACAAACACAATCTTAGTGGGCTACCAGTCCAATGACCTTTAAAATTTGCGAAAACCTCCACAACGTGGCTATAAAATGAGTAACTGAAGGAGCATAAAAAAATTCATTCTAAAAATGTCAGGAAAATAGTATTAAAAAAGTACACTACTGAGTTGCAAGACATTTCTTCATCTATTAGCTTTAAAAAAAAAAAAAAAAACAGTTTGGTTTTTTTTATATTCTCCCTCTGCAACAAATGGCAGAAGCAGAATTTTTTGTGACATCAGAGATATATTGGTATCCAAGTAAGTGCACATGATGAATTCCTAAAGGCATTAACTGTTTTGACCAATGATCTAAATATAGGTCACATATTAGTTGGCTTCAGTTGAACATTGCTTTTATTTCCTACAAAAATACATGTTTAAGTATCTGTATATGTACATACATACGTGTTGATTGCAAAAAAAATGGACATTCCTTCTGAAGTTTACAAGGAAGATCAAAGTAACATAACAGTCGTAATAAACTTTACAAGGAGACTTAAATGACTTATTGTTCATACAATATTTAAATATAAGGAACACAAATCACCAACACAGTAATTTTTTGTGCTTTACAACCCCCGTAATACTAAAGCCAGTTTATATTATTATCTAAATGAAGCGACTTTAACTACTGCTCTAGTGGCTGCCGTTAGTTACCTCCGCTGTACTCAATACCACAGAGTAAATGAGGTCCAAATTTCAGTTGAAAGAACTTGATTCGTTTGAATTTCATCCTATTGATTTAATTATTGGCAGGAATCTGAAAATACATTCAGTGGAAGAAAGCTGTTAAAGCCAAAGGGAAAAAAAAAAAGTTCTCATTATTCTTACAGCTATCTTTCAAGAAATACTAGATGTTCCAGCTTTAATGCTACATTTTTAAATCAGAGGGGGAAAAAAAAAAAAAAAGAAATCCATGAGTAAGGAAGACAGACAGATACTGTTTATGAGTCTTCAAGGAGAACATTTCACTGACATTAAAGGCAACTTTGCAGACTCACTTGAAATATATCAATTTGTAATCTACACATTTACAGGGGCTGCTCTGCTCTGAAAGCTGTTTCCCAATCTGTGCCAAAATGCGTGAGGCTGGGTAGAATACTTCTGATGATAGACCTCCAGGCTCTGTTTCCCCATAATTGATTTATGCAGGGAGAGAAGAGATCCCTGAGGCTTGGTAAAACAGTATTCAGTTACTAAAAGCAGCCCTTTGTGAATTAATGTCATCCTACCAGCTCTTTCGGCTCATTATTCCTTCAAGTCTTGTTTTCCTGGACACCAGCTGTCACAGAGGACGTCTCCAGGCTTTTCTTCTCCTGCCTCCCTGCCTGGCTGAAGTTGCACCAGCACGGTCTGGAGTGTCTCCTTCACCACCTGGATCTCCCTCTGCAGAGACTGTGCAAGCTTTATTAAGGAATAAATCTATAGGTGATTGGCAGTCCCTTTTCTCTTTCCAAGTTATTAAATAAATTCTTGTTCTGCTGCTCACAACAGATGGCCGTGGCTATCTAACTGTAGCTTCAAGTTCTTTCAAATTGTTTGGATTAAATATTAATACATTTCTCACACTTGCTTTCAAAAAAAAAAAAGATCCAGGCAAACTGAAGTTCTCAAGTAGCATTATTTAGCACTTTAAAAAAAAAAAAAAAAAAGGGAGGGGATGGGGGATATTGTTCTCAAGGGAAGGAAGGAGATGAAAAAATTGTACCATGGGAGGCAGCAGCACAAGCTGTGAGTTCCTTGCTGGATGGAGGATGGATTTTTAAGCCAGAGACACAGACCTGGGTGGGTCAGACCCCAGGTGAAGGCAACAGGGCAGTGGGAGCAGTCCCAGACATCAGCCAAGTGCCCACAGCTTGAGTGGCACTGGGGGGCTCGGCCATGGGTGCTGTGCAAGGCAGGGGGGGACCTAGGTAAGTAGCAAAATTAGCTCATAGCAGAGAAAGTGTTTCTGCTCTGCTTACCTTCAGGAGGCTTTAATCTTTGCTGAATTACCAGTATAATTATAGTGCAGAAAACGCAAATATAAAGCTCTAAGAGGCTCCACAGTGAATACTTTGAACGAGCTGAAAAGCAAAGTGATTAGCAGTAGCGCTGTCGTGCATTAAAAGGAAAAAGGCCACCTGAAAAGCACCTGATAATTCAGTAAAAATACTTCATTTGGTTAAGAAAGGAGAGTTTTCCATGTTTTATTTGCCCTTGTTAGTTCAGGTTTCCTGCAGGGGACTCGGGAAGAAAATGATGGCTGCTGGCTCCGTCTCTGAAGAGACCTTCGGACCCAAGGACAGAGGGAAGGCACCAGGCGGTGGGGACAAGACGAGGAGGGGAGCAGCAGTGAACAGGCTGGCAGATGAGGGTAGGACACGCATGGAGACGGTGGCAACTGCCAAGACACACGCAAGTTTTTCAGTGCCTGGGCTTCCTTTTTGTTCTGACGACTACTCAACTCCTGGGAATAAGCTCAGTTTGTACTACCAATACATCGGTCTTTCTTCTGATAATCTTATGTCAGCGAGACTATATGTTGTTGAACCAAGTGCAAGGACTGGGTGCAGCTCAATGAGACAACCAACCTTATCTTCTCCTCTGTAGCTTACGCTACGTGGAGAGCAAAGCAAGCATGAGTCAAGTCAGAGCCTGCCAAAGCTCTAAACCAACGACCAAGTCCACGTGAACAAGCCCTAGAGCCCACCCCATCCCCACTGAGACCTCCCGTACAGGTAGGGCTGAAGGGCAAGGACCCAAAAAGGCTAACCCAAGCAGGTCAAGGGAGAGAAAAATAGAGTTAATTTCTAACAGTGAGTAGACAAATGATCTCTGAGAGCACCAGAAACTCACTTCAAGGGAAATAAAACTGGCTGACACTGAAACAACTCAATTTCAAAAATACAACGCACAGGAAGGGTAACGCACAAGGACAGGCTTTATCCTTTACAGAGCTCATCCATTATGAAATGTTGTTCTACTCGACCCCGATGTCGATCCAATGTCAAGAAAGAGACCAACCCTCAGGTTATGTGACTGTAAAAAGTGAGCTGCTACTTTTGAAAAACTGCGATTAGAGAGGACGATGGGAAAGCTATACAAATCGCTGCTATTTCAGGCAGCCGCGGTTATGCCTTTGAAAAGCCTTTTGGCTGCTTTTGATTCTGTTATCAGTCCCTCAAAACTTCAGCTTTGTGTATTTACATACAGTTACTGTGATGTTTTACTCTTAATATTTTCACCAGGAGTATTCATGCTTACTTCTAATTTCTGGACAGCTCTATTAATCTAAAGGGATTCTGTCTTTGATTATAAGTAATAGCAGTACACACAAAACTTCTCCTATCCTAGGATCTCAAAGCACTGTACAAGGACAAATTAATTATGCTCTGCATCTTCGCTGAAGAAAGAACCATTATTATCCTCTTACAAGCAGTCCTGGACGGTCCACCCTCTGCAACTTAATCACGAGGCTCTGCTGAAAACCTAAAGGGTAAAACAGAAATTCTTCAGTTTGCGAACACCATGAAGCCTCTGAATTTTAATTACTTCTGATGCGCAGTCTCTGACTACATGCTGTTATTTGTAATATCCCAAGTGATTACACAATTCTTTTCAGGCAGAGAGAAAAAGCAAAATTGAAACGTTTCACTACCATGGATGAGAAGTCTTGAAGGACAGAAGAAAATAAAGACGACAGGGAAAGAAACTCTTAGCAACAGAGCGATGGAGCAACAAGAAAGATGATTGCATAGTGTCACTACAGCAAGTTTCATTAACCTCATAAATAATACCACGACCAGCTGTAGACCAACTGTCAAACGAGCCTTTATGGCTAGGCAAAATACATGGTATACAGCTGAGCATGGAATCTCTATCCATATACAAAGATTATGTCTGGATAAACAGCTTCACCCATTTAAAAATGAAAACAACTTAAGTTTTGCATGCATCCACATGTGAACGTGTCCTTCATGCTAAAATTCTGTGTTCAGCGCTGCAAATATTGAGCCAGTATCAAAGGCAGGAGTCAAAACAAGTTTCAACTAGGAACATTTTCTAGTCCTGCTGTCTTCCTCTGAAAAACTAGCAAAAAATCTCTCCTATGTCTCATAAGCAGTAACGTACTTGGGAACAGCTTCACACAAACACAATCCATATTCGGCAACAATGCTGCAGCTCTAACGCTGTCTCGGTTGAAGCTTTTCACCTATTTGACTTCCTCTCTTTAGAAAACTTGAGCATCATGACAGAGTTCATGATTTACAAGGAGACAAAAAGCAGATCTAATTACTGTAGACTTACTTAATTTTTGAAAAAAACAGGCTCACTAATGTATCTTCTGTTCTCTCAGCACAGATGTTTAGGGAAAAGAGACAAAAGATGGATATTACAAACCAGTTGGATTCCTACAGAAAAAGTGAGAAACTAAGAGTATATTGTAAGAGGAAAGGCCTTGGAAGGACAGCCGAGGACTACCACAGAGCTGAGGTAAGGGCATTTTGGAGAACACCAGCAACCTGGAGCAGAGAAGGCTCAGGGGGATCTTACCAATGGGTATAAATAGCTGAAGGGAGGGGAACGAAGAAGAGGGAGCCAGACTTTTCTCACTAGAGTCCACTGACAGAACGAGAAGCAACAGGCAAAAATTCCAAAATAAGAAATTGAATCTGAATACAAGACGACTTTTTTTTTTTTTTTTAATGGTGAGGGTGATGAAACACTGGAACATGTTGCACGGAGAGGTTGTGGAGTCTTCATCTTTGGAGATATTCAAAACCTCACTGGATGCGATCCTGGGCAACCTGCTCTAGGTGACCCTGCTTGAGCAGCTGGTTGGACCAGATGATCAGAAGAGGTCACTTCCAACTAAACGATTCTGTGTCTGTGTGCGCTATGTGCCAAAGGGCCAGCAAAGAGGCAAGACAATTCAATGTTTATTTGGAATGTCCTTGGTTTTGGCCTTTTAGAAGTGCATCCTTGGGAGCAAAGGAAAGACACTGAGCAAGTCCCTGATGCTCCTATATAAGGCCCGTGTGGTCTCACAGCAAGAGAGCAAAATGGCCTTTGGAAGTCCATCACTTATTTCCCCTTACAAAACAGAAGGGTGCTTGTGGTACCGAAACCAGATTAGAAATTTCCCATTTCCCCCCTCCATTGCCTCCTTCACATCCATGAATGTGTTTCTACAAACTAACATAATACCCCTCCCACATAAAAACCAAAATACTCCCCCCGAAAACCACTAAACAAAAAAACCCAACAGAATGCCTACAACGTTTTGAAAAATGGATCACTTCAGTGGTCTGGATATCAACTGTCTCCAAATCACTTGTTCCAGCAGAAAATGGAAGGCAAAGAAGCTGCAGTGCATGGGTAGAACCACACTGACCTACCTCCATCAGGGCATGAACACCACACCTGCAACCACGTTCTCTCAATGTTCTTCTTACTGGGAAGGACTCACCCTCCTGTCATCCAAAAATCAAACCAAAGAAGGTACCATTGCCACTTCTCACTCTCGTGGGAGCTCAAAATTTCTTACAAGTTCAGACGGGGTGAGGTTCCTCAGTGAGGTACAGTCGGGGCTAAATCCAACACTCCTGATTCTGTCGAAAACCTACACTGGTGTAACGCTAGACTTGTACGAGAGCCTGCTGTACGATAAAGGTGAAGGGTTAGCAAAGCGATCTGCAATGCCTAATGAACGCTTGGGCACAAAATTCTGTTTTCAAAATAACTGTTTAAAATGCCCATTTTAGGGCGAGGAACGGAAATTGCTTTTATAATAATAGGTCAGCCAGGTTTTCTTCCAGCAAAAGCATTTTCACCAGGAGGAACTATTACATGCATTCAAGTTGTCGATCAAAATGTAACTGCTAATTAAGAAGAAAAATGACTGTGAAATTGCAATATAGGCTCCATTTAATTTTAGTGGGAATTCCAAGCCTTTACTGTCAGGAAAGTAACACCTCTCATCAGCTCGGCAGACACCAGAATGAGTCACCTCTCATCCTTTGGTTTTTCCAATTAATGATGTGGACTGTTTTCATACACTCACCAATGATTAACCATAATTGAATGTTTTCTGGCTTTATTTGGTTATACTACATAGAACTTCGCAAATATGTCACAGTGCTACAGAGGAGCTCTTCCCCCTGCCTATTGTTGGATGCTTTTTATACAAAAGTACAGTTTAATATTTGCTGTGAAAGGCTTCACTAATAAATAAGAATCCCAAGTGGGTCTGTGCCTATACTCGGCACCAAGAAATATCACTGCATATCTCCTTTGTTCAGGTCGTGCTGGCAATTATGGCGAGCAGCACGGTTGATTTAAGTGTGCTATGCCATCAAAATGTAGAATGAAAAACAATGACATCTGGGATTTTTCTTCTAATACAAACTTAATTATTAAATCAAAGCTATGACACACACTAAACACTGGCAAATGGCTCGAGAGCATCAGGAATTCATTTTTCTCAGTGGAGTCTTTAAAAGTCTTTTAATAATCAGATAACAGGACTGATTTACATCTCTGCGGCCCACAGTTAGATTTTTGACCTAATACAGTTTGTAACATTCACGAGTAAGGCAGTTTTTTGGGGTATGAGGGGAAGGACAAAAATCGCCAGCTAAAAAGAGTTTGAAAAATTTATCCTGCTTTCATTACAATTCCAGATCTATAAGCTCCTGCTCTCAGAGTTCTACAGATTTTCAATGAAGACTGCATAATTGTTGAATATTTGGGATAAAAAATTGTTTTATTTAAAACCAAATAAACTATCGTGCAAACAACAGATCCATCTACTAATCATAAATCCTGCTACTGAGGTTAATTATTGGCACCAATCTCAGCGCTAGCTCCTGCAATACAGGCAAGTTACCAATGAGTGAAAGTTTAGTTTATAGGCACTGAGCAGCTTTTATTTAAAAAAAAAAAAACAAACAATCGACAGGTCTATAGCACTGTGGTAGCTATTTTTCTCCTTCCTTTTTGAAGTATAGCCCAGCGATTACATGTACCAGATGGTAACATTTTATGCACATTGATCTGGACTACCTCTGAAATAGCAACTGAATGTTAATGAGGGATAGCTGAATTGCTGAACTGCTTCTCTGTGTGCTGCCCCTATGTTTTAAACATGGTTTCTTATTTTGTGACTGATGGTCTTACTAGGACCAGGATAGCCCACAGCGTGCACTTCTGTATTTAGATGACATGAGCCGAATTTCGCCGATAGAGGAAATCGGATCTATATCAGACAACTGTGGCTTAGAACGAGACTAATCTACAAGTCATCTCAAACTGTCAATGATTACATTTTATTTTTTCAACTAACCTTTGCAGTTTCAACAGCTACAAAGAAATATGCACACGCCACAGAAAACACAAATACTGCTACTTTACATACCTGCAGCGTATTTTCTTCAGCAATCAAAAAA
>NW_009624864.1:0-6272 GCF_000690535.1 Cariama cristata | reverse complement strand
GTGAGCTTTGGGGGGGGGGTGGAGAAGGAGGGCTCAGGAGCCAGGGACTGTATTTCAGTGCCTCTTCTCTGAAAAGATCTCTAGCAGGCTAGTGCCATCACCAGTCAGCTGTACTCAGGGCTCCTTCTGACCCTGGGAACCTGGTGCTCTGTGATGGTCATGGACAGAGCAGAGTAGAGTGTCCTTGCCATGAGCAGCACATTCCCTCATGATGATGGACATACAAGGACACACTCAGAGAGGCTTGGGCACTCCAGCATGGAATTATACACAACTTTGTGCTCCCATGTGCATCCACACAAACACATCTGCACACAAAAGCACACAAGACAAGAGCACATGTAAGAGCACAACCAACTGTGGACCCTGCTGAGGACACCTGGGGAATGCCCATGGCGTTGTTTGTGTACTCAGAGACTGCACAGAGAGGATGAGTCAAAAGAGGCCAAAATTTTGTCCTGAGGTCAATGTTAGGCAGGATGTGGTCAAAACCTGGCACAATGCACAAATCTGGGGAGGAAACAAGTGACCATCAGGGTGAGCTGAGGATGGAAGGAAAGAGATGAACTGGACATGGCACATCCTCATACACGGTAACCCTTGGGCTTCCAGCTGAGAATGGCTGGAGGTTCTTCCTGAGAACGACACTTCAAACAGCCACAACAGAGCGACCGAGGCTGACCTCGCTTGTCTGCTCTGGACCCATCCAGCACTTGAGCTGAGTCTTCTGCCAGCACTGTTACATTCCTGCCCTTCAAATCCTGGGGCCTTTCATCCCAGCACTCAGAAGAAGCTGCCACTGGAGAATGGGCATGGCCCAAACCTGGAAATGAAAAGGCAGCAGTGTTGGAAACAAAAGCACAGCCCATATCATTAACTGTGATGGTTTGAATTCAAAATGAGCTTGTCAGAAAATTGTTACCTCTACAAAGAGGGCCTCTGGTCCTGCGGCAATGAAGCGCAGGTATAAAAGCCAGCCCAAGTCCCTGCTCTCTCATCCACTTCTCTTGCCTCCTTCTCCTTGGGAGCCAGGTGACCCTGAAGCCCTCCTCTTCCAAAGTGAGATCTCTCCTCAATGAACCTCTCAGCTGATACTGGCTCTGTCCTGTTCTGGGGCTTGGAGCATCTTGTCATGGGACAAAGAAATGGTGATAATGTGTGCCTAGAGAGACTGGGACATGGTTGAGGGGGCTTTTGGTTTATGAATTAGGAGAGAGCCTCCCTGGGTCAGGCTGCTCTTTCTAGGACAATGAAGAGCACGTGGCTCCTAGCACAGCTTCCAGCTCTCCACTCACACTCAATAGTGATCTTGGCTCTTTGTGACAGGGAAACCAGAGAGCTCTGCACCCATCCTGGTGCTCTACTTAGTCCCCTGCCCTCTCTTCCAGGTACACCTCTGGACTGAAGACATGTCCTGCTACAACCCGTGCCTGCCATGCCGGCCCTGTGGCCCAACCCCGCTGGCCCACAGCTGCAATGAGCCCTGTGTCAGGCAGTGCCAGAACTCCACTGTTGTCATCCAGCCCTCTCCTCTGGTGGTGACCCTGCCCGGCCCCATCCTCAGCTCCTTCCCACAGAACACTGTTGTGGGCTCCTCCACCTCTGCTGCTGTTGGCAGCATCCTCAGCTGTGATGGAGACCCCATCCACTCTGGGTGCTGTGACCTCTCCTGCATTGCCAGCCGCTACTGTGGCAGAAGGTGCCCTCCCTTGCTAAAGGTGATTGCAACAGCCACAGACAAGGACGCCCAGGAACTCAGAGCATGATGCTGGATAAAGGATCAAGCTTCCTGCCATTGTTTTAAGACTAACTGACCATCTCTGGCTTGTCCTGCAAGGGCAGGCTGAAAGGTGCCAGCCTGGGATCTCTGAAAACATGGACAATGTTTACCTTTCCTGTATTCCTTTTAGCCTTCTTCTCTCTCTTTAGGGCCTAAGAGGTAGGGCCTAAGAAGGGCTCCATGGATGGACCAAGTGCACTGGGAAGAACAGGTCCTCCAGATCTCAGCACACAACCACACAGCAACTGGAAAGTCCACAAGGTGGTTCTGAGTATTATTCAAAATACTTGCAATCATGTAATTCCAGGAAGGAGCATTGCCATATGGCATGTTATTTATGTTTCTCATCTTACCTTCAACTCTTTCTTCTCAGGGACACATCCCAGAGCAGACACTCTAAGAGACAGGCCTGCAGGAATACCTGAAGAAGCAGTATGCAGCAGGGAAATTCAGAAAGCAAAGAGCAGCAGCAAGGAACAGTTACATAAACAGCCCCGATCTCCTGCCTTGTCCATCACCTCACCAGAGTCATTGGGCCGAATAATCACATAATCTACAGTGAAAGCAAGGCAACTTGAGACTTTCACCACCTTCTCCTTCCTCTCAGGCCACTGACACTGTCCTCTCCTGAAGAGGATCTTGGCCTGCAGAGCTCTAGGTGCACAGGGGAATCAGCACTGCCATGGGAGAGCTGAGGACCCCTTCCCCCAAGCTCAGCCTTGCACCACAGACACATCCCCTCCCTCCCTCCCCTGGGTTGTTGCACAGCCAAGGAAGCTCCCTGCACCAGGGGTCTTGCACAGCACAGAGGTACAAGGCACTGTCAGAGACCTCGACTTCCTCCAGTTGCAGGAGGTTGTATTTCCCCATGGTGTTCAGCAAAGTGGTGAAACGGCCGCTCTGCTTGGTATCAGCTGATGCTTGCTGCAAGACTGGCTTCAAGGCTTGGTCTTTCTTCTGCAGGTAGCAGTACAAGTCATACAAGTTAAAAGTCTGGTAGGTGCAACTGGACTGGAAGATGTCTCTCTGCCTCACTGTGACTTGTCCTTCTTGCTGGGTGACAATGGTCTGCCCCATGGTGCCTGGAAGAAAGCAAGGGTCAGTGGCTGTGCAGAGAAAAGCTCCTAGATGCAAAACAAGAGGAGATGGAAGGTGTCAGAGGATAAGGCTCCCTGTGCCTTGCTCTGCAGCCAGAGCCCCACGAGTGGGAACAGCAAGGCAGTGAGTGTCTTTGGGCAGGAGATCTGAGACCTCAGCTCATCATGAATCCCACAGCACAATAATGCCAATTACTGCCCACAGGATACCCCCAGAGGAGAACTGTGCTTTCACCCAGGTCTTCCATCCTGACTCTCCTCCTGCCTGGAGTCTCCAGGGACTGTAGTGTCTGGTCCTCCTGTGCTGGCTCCAGGACACCTCCAGCAGGGTGAGGGACCTGGGAACTCTTGTGAGAAATTTCAACCTACTTTCTTTTCCCTGTCCTCCTGGATGACTCTGACTTCATGGAACGGAGGGAACAGGAAGCCCTGGCAGTGCAGAATTGCAAGAGGAATGGGTATCCAGGGCATGCTGCACCACATGTACCAACCTGGAGAGACACTGGGACATCCTAAGAACATAAGTGGGATGAGAGAGATTTCATGTTGTGCATTAGCTTTCAAAAGTCCTGTGTGTTTGGGCTGCAAGTTCAGAAAACATGTACTGCAGAGATAGAAGAGGGCTTCTGCAATGACATGTCTGAAACACTGGGCGCAGACAGGTCAGATGAGAGGCAAAGAGAGGTGGGAAGTTAGCAAGAGAAAAGGAAGGTTAGTGGTATAAGATGATCAGGAGAGGAGCTGTTTCTTCTCCATCTCATCTTTTTTTTTTCCATCAGTAACAGCATCTTGAGAAAACAGGTGTAAAACCACTCATGTGATCTGATGTTTCCCAACATTTGCTCACAGTTTGAGATGAGCTCACTGCAGAGAACTGTTGAGTAGATAGATGAAGGTCTCCTAGGGAGAAGAGGAATCACGCTTCCAGTCAAAACCAATGCTTATGCAGTTGTTGCCTCAGAAAGACAGCCAGGATGAGATACCCAAAATGCGTGCTGAGATCAGTCCTCCTGCATGTGTGACAGACTCAAAAAAAACACGTCCCCACAAAGAACCCTGAGAGAGCAGAGCTTCTGGGAATGACTCTGCAAGGAAAACAAAGAATGAAGTGGGGAGGAGAAAACACTTGTTCTTAGCACACCTGAAATGACTGTGCTGTGGTCCTCCCTTCTCCAGCAGTAGACATGTGCTGCTCCTGCAGCCAACACCTTCTGTCTTTCAAAGGTGAGGAATAAAAGAGGGATAGGCCTGCACCTGGTGACCAACCTCTGACACATCCTCCTGTACAATATCTTGGCAGTCTCTCCTTCCTTGATGCCTGTGCCTCCTCTCTTACCAATCACAAGCCCTTGGTGGGGTTGACCTTTCCTAGCTCCTGCATGATGTCTAGCCCAAAGCTCCTGTCAGCACACCCCAAACCCTGCAGAACCCTAACTGTACCACTCAGCCCTCTCAGGCACTGTGGACTTTTTCCCTGTATCCAAAAGAAGGTATCTCAGGAACCAATAAATGAAATGTCTTGCCACCCTGCCATCCCATCTCATAAATCTCATAAATCTCATAAATCACCTTCTGAAAAGTTCATTGAAGAAAAAAAAACAAAGAACAAAAAAAACAACAAAGAGCCTTTCCACTTTGACTATAACTGTTCCACTCTTAGTTTCCTCAAAACCAGTTGGATCTGGATTTGTCCTCTCCTTACATCTAGCTTCTATGAAACAAGCCAACCACACTATGTTTACTCTTTCTACAGCATAAATTAGGTTGGTCAGGGATGGTAAGGACTGTGTCCAGTCAAGTCTTGAAAATTTCCAAGGCCAGAGCCTGCACATCTGTGTACAACACATTCCCATACTTGAGAATTTTCATGGTCCAAAAAAATATGAAAATAAAAAGAGTTTCTTACATCTAAATAGAATTTCCCAGGATCCAAATTGTGTCTGCTCCTTCTTGTCTTACCATTGTGCACTTTGAGAAGAGCCTGTCTCCATCTTTTCCACACCCTCAGAGCACATAGTTGTACACACAGAGAAGGTTGTACACAACCCAGTGGTTGCCGCAGGAAGGCAGCGAGGATGAGATACCCGAGGTGCATGCTAAGACCGATCTTCCCACATGTGTGAGAGAAACTCAAAAACCCACACATCCCCACCCAGAGCCCCAAGAGAGCAGAGCTGCAGGAAATGACTCTGCAAGGGGAACAAAGAATGAAATGGGGGGAAGAAAATGCTTTTTCTTAGCACACATGACATTCCTGTGCTGTGGTCTTCTCTCCTTCAATATTGATATATGTTGCTTGTGCAGCCAACACCTTCTGCCTGTCCAAGGCAAGGGATTAAAGAGGCATAGCCCTGGTGACCAGCCTCTCGGACACATCCTCCTGTGCAACATCTTGGCAGTCTCTCTTTCCTCAACACCTTGTGCCTTCTCTCCCACCAATCTCAAACCCTTGGCTGGGTTGGCCTCTCCTGACTCCAGTACAGTGTCTAGTCCCAAGCTCCTGTCAGCACATCCCAAAACCTGCAGACACTAACTGTCCCACTCAGCACTCCCAGGCACTGTGGACTTTCTCCCTCTATGCAAAAGGTATTTCATGCACCAATAGATGAAGCTTCCTGGCACCCTGTCCATCCCATCTCATAAATCGGCTTCTGAGATCCCTACTGGGGATAAAACCCCAAAACCACAAACAAACAACAAATAGTCAAATACTTCAACATAACCCTTCCATTCTCAGTTTCTTTAAAACCAGTGGGATCTGGATTTGTCCTCTCCTTACATCTAGCTTCTATGAAACAAGCCAACCACACTATGTTTACTCTTTCCATAGCATACTGAAGATTGGACAGGGCTGGTCAGCATGTATCCAGTCAAGTCTTGAAAATTTCCAAGGCCAGAGGCGGCAAAATATCTCTGGACAATATATTACTACAGCTGAAAATTTTCAGGATCAAAAAAAACCAACATCTAAATAGAATTTCCCAAGTTCCAAACTGTGCCTGTTGCCTCCTGTCCTATCACTGTGCACCTGGACAAGAGCCTGGCTCCATCTTTTCCACATCCTCAGAGCACATAGTTGTAGACACCTAGACAGTCTCCCTTGAGCCTTCTTTTCCTAAGGTCTCGTTCCCTCAGGCTCTCTTAGTGCCTCATGTCCTCAAACTCCCTGAGTGCCTGGGGGGCTTCCGCTGGACTCGCTCCCACATGTCAACAGCTTCCCTACATACCCAAGAGCCCCAGACTGAACACAAGACCCCAGGCATGGTCTCATGAGTGCCCAAGAGAGAAGAAGCACCACTTCCCTGGATCTGCTGGCTACACTTTTGCTAAAACACCTCAGAGTGTGTGAGATATCTGGAAGACAGAGGACATATTGTGAGCAACCCAGACACACT
>NW_009624863.1:17459-43257 GCF_000690535.1 Cariama cristata | reverse complement strand
TCTCTGAGGAGAGAGCTTGCACACCTGGTGGTTTCGGCCCAGGGGCCGCAGCTGTTGACTTAGTAGGGTATAAATGTGAGCATCGAGGCTGCGATGTAACGCTTGCATCTGGATCCATGTTTGCCAAGGTTACAAAGCTGGGGCGTTAGCTCAGGGCAGAGCCAGAAAACCTCAAGCGGAGTTGTGATGCAGGCCGGCGTTTGGGAGAGGGGCCCAGAGCGGGGCTGAGCTCGCCCAGGCCTGACCAGCATTGCCCTAGGAAACAGGTGGCCCTGGCTTGCTTCCCTTCCCACGGAAACTGAAGAGCCACGGGATGATGTGCCTTGCACAGGGAAATACGGACCGGAGCTGCGTGCACTTCTCCTGCACTGGACTGCTGATAATGCCTAGCGGATATGGACCCAAACATGTACATGCTGTTCAGATTACATCTGCAAACAGTGTGAGAGTCCGCATCCATTATTTATAACATGGAGACCGGATCTGAGTGAAGTTGCTTGTTTATGAGAGACAAAAAAACATCGGGCCAGAGTACTGCAGACAAAGAGGTCAAACTGCCAAAAGGAAAGAACACGTCTATAGGAAAAAGATAACATTTCCCAATAAAATCCGCAGGAAAAAAGTTTTTAGGTCTGCAAAACCAGGGGAGAGTTTATCCTTTCTGTGAAGTAGTGTAGCTCCGTGAGTACTTGCAGAAATTTTTCGTATGAAAGGAGGCTGGGCAGAATGTGCTCATATATGTTATCCTGTGAGCTAGGTAAGACAGTTATGAAGAGGTCTGCTGCTCCACTGGAAAATGGTTTATTGTCTGTTAATCAAAAAAGGGTTGAAAACTGCTCATGTAAACTGTTCATTTCTTAGCAAAAAGTGGGCAAATCATTTGCCTACAGGATAATAAAAAGGCAGATTGGCGGTAGCTTTTCCTGCTTTTATTCTCCATGGTGACAACTGAAAAGCAACAACTTTGAAACTGCAAGCGTGGCAAACGTATAAGGCTTGGTAACTGAGGATGAGGATGTGTCCCAAAAAGCTATAAAATTGTTGTATTTTCATTATACAGAGTATTGTTGTGTCCTTCCCCCTCCCTCACTGAAAATAAGTTCATTGCAGGAGAGAAGGACACTCTAAGTAAAATAACAACAGCCTACAGCAAAGCAAGCCACTCACGCACTGCATAATGGTTGGGAAATGCTGTCATAGGTGAGCAATGGCAGCAGAAAAAAAAAACCAAACAGCTATTGATAAACAGCAAGAGGACCATACCCGTGGGCCGGGGCTTTCAACAGCATCTATGAAAAGTCAGCAACAGCAGGCACATAGCTCCCAGCCCAGAGTCTCCAGACTGTGTAGCTTATACAAACAGAACTAAAGGTGAGACTGTTGGGATGCACGATAGGGACAGCGTTGGTGCTCTGCGGACTGTCTGCCTGGGACAGGGATGCACAAGAGGCTCCTTTCACCTCTAAGTTCATTTTGGTGCTTGAGGCACAGAGGGTGTGTTCTTCTTGGAGCACTAGTAGAGGCTTTCCAGAAGAAAAAAAAATGTTTTTCTATATAAAGTGAGCAGGTGTGGTAAAGAGCTACCACCAGCATTAGAGATTAAAACCTTGCCATTTCCTTGAACTGAATTTTGCTTGTAAAATAAGCCTGTCAAGTTTTAGTTCATACTTTTAAACTCAAATGTAACTAACAGCATCTTGGAATTCCATTTGCTTTCTATGACTCATGAAATGTTGCTTCTCTCTGCCACTGCTCTCACCAAGGACAATGAAAACTGAATGCATTTACCTGTTGTTTGCACTTCAGAGCTCTGACTGCAGCTGCCCTGGGGTTGAAGGCAATACTTACTCATTTTGAAGTTATGTTCCAGCTTTAATTTTTAAAATGTTTCCAGTAACATCCTTGCTCGGGCTTGAGAGAATATCTGGAAGGCTTGCAGTTTTGGTTTGTGTATTCTGTAATTTTTGCTTTTATAGGGGGTGAAAATGTCTTTTTACAAAATGCCACTCACTCTACATCTGAATTGACCGGAACCCCTAGGCACAACGCTGAAGGTTAACTGGAAATAGCCAAGGAAAGCAGAGAGGTCAGAAAGGGATTACAAGCATGGCAAAGAATGACAGGCAGAAATGGAGAGGAGGTGGGGGTCTCTCCTGGCAAAGGCCCCTGTGCAGGCAGGGGTGAATATCAAAAAAACAATTATAAATGTCACAAGAGAATTCATATAGGAACATGGCAGATTCATTCCTTTCATATTAGCTAACTTTATTCTTAAGATTTTTCTGTTTCTAATGCTGGTAATCCAGCTGGCATTGTTAAGATCATATCAAAATGTTAGCTGTCCCATCACATTATGTAATGGATCTCTTTTCTGATCATCCAGGGAATGGGGAAGCAACTTTAGGAACCCCAAGTGACAATGAGGGTGGTATCAGCGTCACAGCTGTTGTAGGAAGCACATATGGCCAGTACAGCCTGATGGAGATGCTGAACCACAGAGATTTCCAGAGTCACAGGGTCAGATCTGCAGCACCTGGCTTGTGCCAAAGGTCTCTGTGCTCCTGGACCCAGTCAAGAAATGAGCTAAAGCCCCTTTAGCTTGTTTCTACATGTCCCAAACGCTGTACTTAGGGACAGAGAACAGATCCTCACCCACACCTTTGTGTGAAAATTCCCTGGAGAAAAAGGAAGATAGCTCCAAGCGGTTTCTCAGCAAAACAATCTCCACAACATTAAAATTATTTTCAGAATAGCCCAGCCATGACAAACACTGTGGTGTTGTGTTTATGTACCTCTAACAGTTTGTGGCCAGGTTTAACTTCTCAACCGTTTTGTGAGTGCTCCTTCTCAGGGATCTGTATTTGTACAGCCCAGGGGCTGCCCTGCATCTCTTCAGAGAAGCAGCTTTGGGAGGGACCTTGGTTCAAAAGAGATGGAGTCCTCTTTGAGTATATGGGGAATTAACAGTTATTTTGCTCAAGACAACCTGGAACTGTAGGAGCAGGCTGGCATCTTGAGCAAGTGAAGCTCTTCTGTGCAATGTCAGATCACTCTGCTATCAGAGGAAGCTGGCCCCACAGCCCAGCGGTGGCATTCACGTGTGGTTAACTCTCCTGAAAGAAATGCTCTGAGAATGCCCCTTCTCTCCTCCCTGCAAAAGGCCAGTTCCATCTTACAATGCCCAATACTTTCTTTGCTACTCCCTGCCACAAATTTCTCTGGACCATTTTAGGTAACTGTGGAGTGGATTGGCATGTAAATTCTCTTTGGTGATTGCAAAACCATTTCTCTTATGTCACAGGTGAACTGGTATTGCCCACCTAGAGGGGCTTGTTGGAAAA
Source organism: Cariama cristata (assembly GCF_000690535.1). Lineage (NCBI taxonomy): Eukaryota > Metazoa > Chordata > Aves > Cariamiformes > Cariamidae > Cariama > Cariama cristata. Next base: position 39,916 of record NW_009624863.1, on the reverse strand, counting down.
GGTCAGGAAAGCAGTGTAACTGCTCATCCACGGGCAGCAGGTACCCAGGGTCACAAGCCAGAATGAAAACCACAATTCAGTGCGCTACAGAGGGACCCAGACATCAGGGCAGGATCTGGGACCTCTCCGGGAAACTTGGCGCACCCAGCTGCCCATGCTGGCTGCAGGGAAGGCAAGGTGGGCCTGGGGCATGCTGCCGATGGCCATCTCTGACCTAAAAACAGTAACAAAGGCTGGAATGCTTACAGCTCTAGTCCCCTATATTATATGCCAGCACAAAGACCTGAATAATTCTGGCTGGCTGTCCCAGGTGATGTATGTTGGAGTTTCTCAAAAATTTTAAGTATTCAAAGTGCTAGTTTTCATTTTTCCATTTCAGTGGAAATGAAGTGATCTGAGGATATTCACACTGGAGCCACGCACTGGAATTTTTACAGTGTACTTCAAAGGAACAATGGGATTGTTGAGAAGTCATTACCATTCGTATTTATTTTCCCATTCCATCAAAACTTTTTTCAGTAGCCCCAATCACATTTTTGACAGCACAGCCAAATTTACAGCTGATGCTTGATCCTGCAGTTGCTCTAAGGGCTTTTTTTTTTTTTTTTTTAATCAGGATTCACTCATCATCTTGGTTGTCTTCTTAGCAAGTCACTGTTGTGATGCTTCCTTTTAAGGCCACAAAATCGTTCGTGTCCTTGACATGACCCAGACATCCATATCCTGTATGAAAAGGATTTTAATTTTATGCCAGCAATAAAAATTAATTACTGGAAAATTTATAATTTGAGACCCCATAATAACCAGGCTCATTATTTTCCAGTGCCAGCATTCTGCAGGTGTTCTGGAAGATGGCACAGACACAAACCGTTACTTCTTTTCTGAAACAAGAGGCTCCTCTCAGTCCCTCCGTCGGGCTGTGGCTCCCTGATCCCTCCGTTGCAAGTCATGGGTCATTAGGGTTGTGTAGCTATAGAGATGGAAGCCCTACTCTACATCACCCCTTGCTTCTTGATTTGCTCCATTTGGTGCTGCTGCAGAAACATTTCTAATGGGAAAAATAAAGATGGCCTGAGAACAGATGCTATCAGTAACTGAAAATTCCTTCAGATTTGTATATGGAGATAGGAAATCTAAAATTTTAGAGCAAGGTGGAGCCAACTGATGGATGCTCCCCAGATCTGGCTTCAGGGAATTAAGACCTGGCTTTTTTTTTTTTTTTTTAATGAGGCTGAAATCTTTATCATCTGGTAAAACTCATAGAACCACTGGTCATAAAATCTTCAATACTTTTCCAGGTACTTGCATTCAAAAGAAATGTTGGAGAGTTCTTATGAACAGTTGTTTCTACAATTAAAATAGTTTTCTTAAGAGAATTAGCTTGCAACTACTTCTTTATAAGCTAGATACATAAACAGCAACTTCTTACACATAGTGTACAAATGCCCTGAAGTACCAGAATCAAGCAAACAAAACCGATTCAAATAAATGAGGGGAAGGCTTGTATTTTTAATACACACAACTCATTCCTGAGGGCTTGATCAAATAAACTACAGTGACCAAGATAAGGGACAGCCAAACCTGAAATGAGAAGGAGATTGTGACGCTCTTGGGTCTCAGTATTTAAAAGGTTTAGGTATTCAGAGTCTGATAAATCACTGGTTTGGCCCCTTTCTGACATAGTCATTGTTGCAGATGCACTTTCAAATTTCTATGTAAAATGTTTCCTGGGTCGGCTGGATGTCTGATGGAAAAGATAGCAGGCTAAACTCCCTTGAAATTCATAGCATGGGGGTTCCCAAGGTTTTCAGACTAACAAAACATCAACATTTCTTGCTGCTAGTATCATCATATGTCAGGGATGAAATGTTTTAATTTAAAATAGCGTGTAGTGTAGCTCTGTAGACTTCTCAAGGCCATGGAGACCTCAGCTGGCAACCACCTCGCTACGTCTTGTGTGCTGTGATTTTCCTAGGAACATACATTAAAGATGAGAAAAGATGAAAATACTTAAAATTTAGTCTCTCCAGCCATAATACAAGTAGATGTAGTTGGCATGCAGCTGGCAAATGCAGCCGCTACGTTGCTCTCCCTATTTGAAAAGTCATGGCAGTCAGGCAGTCAGGCCCCCAGTGACTAGAAAAAAGGAAACATCACACTCATTCTTAAAAAGGGATCGCCAAATGGAGAGCAGTAACAAGTGGTGTGTCCCTCAAGGGTCTGTATTGACGGGTACTGCTGAATCTTTATTAGTGACGGACAGTGGGATTGAGCGCACCCTCAGCAAGTTTGTGGGCAACACCAAGCTGTGTGGTGCGGTTGACATGCTGGAAAGAAGGGATGCCATCCAGAGGGGACCTGACAGGCTTGAGGAGTAGGCCCATGTGAACCTCATGAGGTTCAACAAGGCCAAGTGCAAGGTCCTACACGTGGGCCGGGGCAACCTCTGGTATCAATGCAGGCTGGCAGATGAATAGATTGAGAACAGCCCTGCAGAGAAGAACTGGGGATACTGGTGGATGAAAAATTGGGTATGACCCAGCATATGTGCTCATAACCCGGAAAGCAAACTGTATCCTGGGCTGCATCAGAAGCGTGACCAGCAGGTCAAGGGAGGGGATTCTGCCCCTCTACTCCATTCTTGTGAGACCCCACCCAGAGTACTGCCTTCAGCTCTGAGGCCCCCAGCACAAGACATGGACCTGCTACAGTGTGTCCAGAAGGGGGACATGAGAATGATCTGAGGGCTGGAGCACCTCTCCTATGAGGAAAGGCTGACAGAGTTGGGGTTGTTCAGCCTGGAGAAGAGAAGGCTCCAGGGACACCTTATTGCGGCTTTCCAGTACTTAAAGGGGATCTTATAAGAAAGATGGAGAAAGACTTTTTTAGCAGGGGCAATGGTTTTAAACTAAAAGAGGGTAGATTTAGATTAGATACAAGGAGGAAATTCTTTACTATGAGGGTGGTGAGACACTGGAACAGGTTGCCCAGAGAAGTTGTGGATGCCCCCTCCCTGGCAGTGTTCAAGGCCAGGCTGGCTGGGGCTTTGAGCAACCCAGTCTAGTGGAGAGGTTGGAACGATGTGATTCCACGACTGTATGCCCCCGCAGGCTAATCCTTCTATGGCCAGGAAGACCCAGGACTGGGATTTCCAAAACTACAGTCATTGCTAGAGGAGCGTGGGAGGAGAAAGCCATCCTTTCATCAATTCACCTTCTAGCATGAAAACTGCAGTCATCAAATCTATCGAGATTGTTCTTCCTCTTCCCTGACCATTCCTGGTGAACTGATCTGGCAAAGGAGTAATACAGAAATGAATCCATCACTTTTATGGAGAACTGCAGTGATGTTAATAAATCTTGTGTTCAAAACAGTATTGCCAGAGCGAGCACCTTAGGCCAGACAGCTCCCCAAATTTCCAAAGTAACAACAGGGATGGCATTTCAGAGGCTGACAATGTCCATAACACAATAGGGCACTAAGTTGTTTCCAGGCATAGTAAGGATCAAGATACTGGACCTTAAAATATTCCCATCATCTTCCTTCACATTATGATTTTAGCAGCTAAAAATTGAAGAAATGATTGCGTTATACCCTATGACAACCAGAATGTCAGGCTTCCAAGTGGTGTGAAGCACTCACTTCTAAATTCAGCTGTTCCTGAGACAACAGCCACTAAAACCAGTCACAACGGAAGTGAATGAAATGGTTGTAAGTGAAAAAGGTGATTTTCAAAGCTTGCATTCATCCACAGTGTTAATTCTTTTTCCATTGCTGTTACTGCTGTCTTCGGTATCTGGGAACAATGACCAGAAAGGAGCAATACCAATAGCACAGAATGAAGATCTGTAGCTGCCCTCTCACTGAGACTTTCCCCTTTTTGCTTCTTTAAAACAAAAAGGCTGCTCACTATGCAGAGATGTCTTCTGGTGCTGGAAGCAGAGCGCCAGCAAGGCTAGAGCACTGCTTATGATACAGTGGAGCAGATAGTCTGGCTTGAAGCTCTACAGGGTCATAGCTCAGCTGCAAGAAAATGCAACTGTATCAAAACAAATTACAGTTGGGGATGGGGGAAAAAACACATCATGCTCTCATCACAATAAAAGCTACTTTGATCCACTTTCAAAACAATACATCAATCTCACCTGCAACTCTCATCACACAATGAACAGAACTAAATATACTGAACAAACCAGCCCATAATTCTCTCTCTCTCTGTTCAGCCCTTGCCAAAGTAACACCTCATAAGTCCTTTTCTACAATGTCTGAAAGGATGTAGATTTTCTTTCACAATTTAGGACCTGATCATCTGGAGGCAGTCTGTAGCTGTGAGAACAAGGCCTCCTCCCAGTATGGGGATGATACAGAAAAGGCTCTAAGTATGGAGACAATTTTGATCCAAAAAGAGAACTGAGAAGTCAGAGAGAGCAAGAGGTATGCACACAGGCCTCTCTCTGCACATGAGACAGGGCAAGAGGCACAAAGGCAGCCTCGCTTGTAGCTCAGGGCTGCAGGGACAGTAGGGACGTGGCTGCCTTCCAGCACAGAATGCAGGGCACTGGAAAACAGGGTGCCAAAGAGAGCCCTGGGTTCATTTTCCTGGCAGACTCCAAGAGCCTCTGAGATTGAGTGCTGTTCATGGGAGTCTGTCTCTTATGAAAGCCTCTGCTCCCCCGATGAAACAAACAATCGAAACAGAGTCCGTGGCTGATGGCTGCGAAGGTTCACGGAGGCTTGTCTTGCTTTTCTTGCTTGTCTGTATCTTTTCTACTGCGGTCACCTCATGGTATCCAGCCCATCAACATGACATGTCCACAACAACTTCAAACCACAAGGGACATCCTCGTTGGGAAATCATTCTGAGAGGAAAGAAAGAAGATTAATGTCAACAGGAAAGAACCCATGGAATGGACAAAGAGAGACATAGCTTTGACAGAGACACAACCAAACCGCAACAGCTTTGTCCGCTCACACCCCTCTCCTCTCTTACACGCCACTTAGGCTCAGGCCTAACAGCCAAACTGCTCTAATGACAAGGTCTCCCTCATGGAGCAGACTTCAGCCAGCTCCCCTTCCCCAACAACCATGAACTCATCCGTCCTCACTAGCCTGGACTGTGGCAGGATGTTTTGCACTTGCTGGTATCCTGTGTGAAGAATGCCTTTGGCATGGACAGCCCCTACACATGCCCATGGGCGTGCGCCCACAGGAGCCTGTCATCTCACCCCTTTCAGAAAGACAAGGTCTCTTACACCACGCCTTGCTACTAACCCCGTCCCAGTCCAGAAGAGCCTCTCAACCCTTCCTTAACAAGGGTCAAGGCCAAAGCAATGCCCCATAATTTCTGTAAGCCCTGGGTAAGTTCCCTTCCTTATCATGATCCTCCTAAACCCTAGATAAACTCCCACTTCCTTGGATCACCAGGCCACAGATGCCAAAAACATCCCTTACCTCCCATTCCCAGGCACATCTGGCTCTCTCCTCCATCATGAAGTCCTGTGTAGGAGCTATGTCCCTTTCTGGCCTCCTACACCCACAGTGACTGCCCTCTTCCCACAGTGACTCTCCTCATCTGGGGTCTCCCACACTCCAACTCCAGACTCTACCCTCCTGGAGAGCCCCCTTGCCCACAAACTCTGGCTAGTGACCCCTGCCTGGTCGCTCCCCGCTCAGCTTATTTGGATCAAGAGCACCAGACATGGCCTCACTGTTTTCTTGGGGTCCTTTTTCCTCTTCTTGTCAGAGGCGTTGAGGTAGGCCTGCTCCCTGGCCCTGTACGAAGGGCCTCGGCTCAGCTCCCTCTCGCTGTATGGGGGCAGGGTGTCCTCCCCTTCCTCCTGCTCAGGCGGTGGTGGTGGCTGCTGCGGCTGCTGCTGTGACTTCTCGGCTTTGTAGGTAGAGGGTGGTGACCAGGCATAGTATGTTCCCCCTCCTCTCTGGCTTGGCTGCGAGCTCAGCTTTGAGGGGGTTTCACTATGGTCACCACTCTCATCGTAGCTCCGGGATTTCCTCTCCAACACGCTGCTGAGGTAGGAGTGATCGTATTTCTGGCTCCCTCCAGGTGTCCGGCTCACCAGCCTGGGCAGGTGCTTCTCCTCATGGGCCCGTCTCCGGGGTGGGCTGTATGACCAGCCCCGATCCGAGTCCGTCAGCAGCTCTCGGTTTCCTCTGCTACGCTTGGTGTAGTACTCCTCCATGGAGCTATCCTGGTGGGGCAGCCCTCCGCTGCGGCCGCCGTGTGACTCTGACCGCTCAAAACGCCGAGTTTCCTGGCTGTCCGCCCGCCGGGTCCGCTGGCTGTAGGACTCTGCAAAGGCTGCCAGCTCATCCATAGAGACGGCCGGCACTCCCACAGAGAAACTCTTACGGGACAACATCTCCGACTTGGATCTCTGCTGGCTGGAGGAGGGAAGAGGTAGTGTTAGAGGGCAGGATTCAGCTGCGCTCATCCCCTCGGCTGCCTTCACAGACAATGGAGGGAAACAGGCACTCCTGGGGCATGAATCATCTGACCTGTTTTCACCATCTTCTGTAGGAAGAGATGTATCACATCCTCAAAATCCCTGCTTCTCTCTGCTAACTATAAAGGCAGCTTAATGCAGATAGCTCGGACTCTACATGTCTAACGTTACCCAAGATTAACCCCAGACTGCATCTCCCTTGCCCTCTAGTATGCAGGGCTGGACTTGCTTCTTCTTGGCCCCAAAGCTTGTAGGTGTATGTCCTGCTGGGAAAACCCAAGAACCTGGCTACAGAAGCTCACAGCAGCACAATTTTGTAACACGTTTAAAGAGAGCGAGCTGGCACAACAGCCCAGTACTGAGGGAAGGAAACCCCTGCCATGGCTTTTGAGAGACTGGGCTGCTGGTATGTGAGGGAAGGATGTGACATCTCTCTTCTAGGTACGAGAGTGCCAGTCCTTTAGGCCTGGAGTACAGGTCTTGCTGCACCAAAGCACTGGGGTGTGAGTCCTAATAAAGCACACCAGCACTGGGAAGTGCTGGAGGGATCAGGTACAAATCTCAAGAGAGCACTTTGGGAAGGGTGGCTGGGTTTCCTATTGATCTCTCTTTTACATCCCACCTGGAATGGGGCTGGTACCTAGCTTTGCCCAGCTGGGCAGGCTTCAGCAGGCTTGTGGGAATCAGATTCATTCCGACCTCATCTAATGACATCTCCAGATTTCATGTTTCTCTCTAATCCGTCTGTCCTGCTAAGCAGAACCAGAACAGCAGGAAATGGAGAAGAGCTACCAGTCCATCTGTCCCTTCTCCTTTCTTTACTACTTTGCCAGATATAGCTTCCTCCCAACATGGCACTCCTCACCTGTGCCGGAAACTGTCCCGCTCATCTCTGTAATCAGAGATAGCCTGTGATCTTGACGTGCTTCCCCCACCGATCACTCCTGCCCAGTACTCAGCATCGTCATCCAGGTCCCCTGCAGGAGGCAGAGGTTTCCTTCGCACCTGGCGATAGGGCTGTCGGAAGTTCAAGTCCTCTTCATGCAAAGAGCTTAGTTCAGAGATGGTGTTGTTATCTGCAGGAGAGGGTGCAGAAAATAAATGAGACAGGCATCACCTGATAGCACATGTGAGAGGGGAGGGGAGCACAGGAAGGCTGTGGTGAGCCCAACTGCAGCTTTTTCAGAAAGAAGCTGAGTTGCCCTCCAACAGAAAAGAATCAAAATGGAATCCAAAGCCCTTCTCCAAACCCTTAACCGATCCTGTCCAAGACTCCTGGGGTTCAGTTTGGACATAGAGCTGCTGTTAGACCTACAGGTCTTCTAAATTGGTAGCTGGCAATCAGGTGGGATATTCTAAGGGTATCACAAATGGCATCAGATGCCTGTGTTCCAGATAACTGAGTTCAGCCTTCATGCAGAAATCTCTCCTCAGCCCTGCTTCAGTAACACGTGAGCTCTCTGCCCTCGCGAGGTGGGCACCAAGTTTAGTGGAACATCATCACAGCAGTTGTGCCACCTCCCCCCTTCCTGGTGTGAGACAGGCTGGCTCTGGATTTGGCCTGACTTGCCCAGCTAAAACAAAAACCCCCTCAAAAAAAGATTAAGAAAAAAGTAAGAGACTGTCTGAATCACTGTCAGTCTCTACCCCGTCAAGCACACTGACATCTGGAGGCCTGACACACCAATCTGGAAAGGTCTTTTTATAGTAAATCTTGTGGGTGGAGAAGACAGTGTGCTCAGCAATGTCTGTTTTAGAAGTATATATAATTTGTTAGTTACGCCTAATTTGTACAGAGCTTTGATTTAGTGTCATTCCCTAAAGCCCTTACCTTCATTGATTTGCAGGATCTCATGCATCTGTTTTAAATGAGCCTGTACCAGTGCCTAATGTGCGTTAGCTCCGCGCGAGTTGGATGCTGCCTGGAGGAACTGAGCCCCCACGCTGCTGCTGTCCACCACAGAGAACAGCTAAAGGACAAAGAGCAGCACTGCAAGCCCTCCTCATGCACACACCTTGTCCTGCCACTGCACCTCTGCCTCCTAACGCGGAAAGATTCTCACTTGCGTTTGTATTCTGACACCCATTAATTGCAGCCTCAGCCTTTATTAAGGGAAATAAAGCTTGAACTAGGCTATCAGAAGACAGTGAGGAGTTCCACACAGAAGCTCAGTTCTGAGTTTGCATCATGTCCCTGTTCACCACCCTCCTCCCCTTCAGCTGCAGTTGTCTGACCAAGCCATCACTACTGACACGCGTACCACCTCTGATCTTATGTTGACCAGTGTCACAAAATCTGATGATCCCCTGGTTTCTTGAATCTTTCTTGTAGTCTCTGCTTCTTCCGCAGGGCAAGAGCCACTCCAAACTAGCTTTCTGCATTCTTCAAACCGCACTGTGGTCATTGCAGCACACAAAACTCACTTTCAATAAAATTATCCCTCTCCTATTTTGCCATGCTGGGAATTTACAGGCACCACACGGCAAGACCTATAGAAATTGTTAAGACAATATCCCAACTATTATCACACCACAGGCTGTAGAAAGCATGAGTATGGACTTCGCTTTTCAGATGTTGATGATCCAAAAGTTTAATTATCCAAGTGGACAATTTGCATGAGCATTTGAGTATCCCTCACCTTGTTTGCCCTAATTAAGGATGATTAGGTAAGCAGCAGATCTTTAAAATCAGAACATATCTCTGTAGATGCCCAAAATCTAGACTTTATCTGCCCCAAATATTATATCCTGAACATCATATCCTAGAGGCTGGCTCTAAGGCAAAGCCAGCAAACTTTTAACTATGAATTTGCAGGTTTTTTCAGGTTAGTGAAAAAAGAAAAACCAAACCACGCTTGTTCCTCACATCGTTCTCGCATCCTCCTAGCTGGGTCAAACTGAGCCAGTTCTTTCTCGACGTAGTACAGCACCTTCATGGAGTCCCTTTCCTTGTCAGTCTGGATCCTGCTCCCTTTGCGCACTGCTAGGAAGAAAAGAAAAGCGTTAGACGAAAACATATTTAAGTCCAAGGAGACTTTCCAACAATATTGCTCCTATAGTTAAGCTCACATCTGCAGGCAGGTAGGCTGCATCTTTCAAAACAGAGCGAGTCAGTCCCTGCTTCAGAAGAAACTTGTCTATAACATGGGATGTGAAGTTGTGAGCAGCTGCATCATTTATAAAGTTTACTGTAACAGTAAAATGGTTTGGAAATGCCCAATCGGTACAACCAAATGCATCAAGTGGTGTCATTGCCACAGTGATTCCACCTCTCACAGAGGATGGCAGAGAGAAAAGTGCCATTCATTTCCCCTTCCTCAGCACTACCGAAAGGATTTGTCATGGTATGGGAGAAGCAGTCCCAGAAGATCAGTCTTCCTCCATGCAGCAGGGGCCGTACACTCCCGGTCTGCAGGGGAAGCAGGTGGCTGAGCATTTGGGAGCCATCACTCTGCAGGACCACTCCACCCTCCCATCCCTATGCATTCTGCTCACACAGTTGAAAAACACGTGGTAGGAGAAGCTCCAGAGAATACAGAAGGAAACACAGAAAATCCTACAAAGCACATCACACTGCTTTGAGATTTATAACGAATTCAATGATGGGGCCAATCAGGTCACTGGGTAACTGTGAAACTGCCTGCTCTGGCACTCTCTACATGCTTTATTTTACAGAAAAGGTATGTCTTACACATACATTAAGTGCTTGACTCCTGGAATTACTCCATTTGCAGGGGAAGTCTGGACAGCTTGTTTGGCTTTTCCACATTCCTGTACGTAGAAAAGCCCCTACGTACCTGAAGCCACAGCAGCTGTAACACTGGCAGGCTAGCTCCATGCACACTTTGCCTGCTAATCCCACGAACAGCCTGACTATCTCAAGGCAGGTCTATAGGCAGCATGCAGAGAACTCCACCTATCAGGACTTTGAAGAAAATACGGCTTTTATAGTAGGTAATTTAAAAAAGGTCTCAGCCTGGGGCTATTTCAAGATTGACACAAACACAGGTCTAAGAACAAAAGAGAAACCCTCAAATTCAGCCTCATTAGAGAACTGTCATGAGGACAATTCACTTAGCACTACAAAACGGAACCTGTCTGCCTTGCATGAGCATTACTATGTTCCCTTGTGTGAATACTGCAGTGTTGCATGAGTGCTCCTTTTGTGGCACGATTTAAATACTTGGACGGTGGTTTTGAGCCAACCTGTTCTTTCTGATTTATCCCACACCCCGATATATCAAGCTACTAGCATATGGGTTCGGTAGTACGTTGCATAGCGTGCACTGTGTGGGCTGAACAAGGACTTGGCAAAGGTATTCTTAGGCACCTTCTGTCCTAAACTGCTGTGCATGTGTCTGTGCACTATTAAATAACCACACTCTGCTTCAGAAACGGCTGTGCCATAGAAATGAGTAGAATGACTCCTGTAATAATCCTGCAAATTGCTTCAGGAGGAAAGTGCTTTACTGTGGGTTTTGACTCTGCACAAGAAAGGTAAGTAAGTACATCTTGAAATACTACCTTGCTTATCTGTACTTGGGAAAGGTATTAGATGTTAAAATATAGTATGGGTCTATCAGGGTCCTGCTTTCAACATGTCTCCAAATAGCTTAGCTGACAGCAGTTGAGTTTTGCTGTGTTTTATTATCCCCACAAATGTATGTACAATGACGGCAAACACACACAGTGATTTAAAGAACACAAGGAACCCTGCCGCTGCCTTTCAAAGTGGAAGACCATCATGTATCTTGAAGTGAGGTTGCTGCTGTGAAGAGGGGCTGGACTGACTGGCCTCAGAGGCAATGACTCCTGCTGCACTGCACAAGACACAGCAAGGCAAGTTCTCCACTTCACCTCACCATCGTGGCTGACCTCCGTCTGGTACCTTGCCCAGAAAGAGGCCTCTCACTATTCCTTCTTCTAATGGGTCTACTAGGAGCTCAGCTAATCTGCCATCTCTTTTATACACAGGCCAGCAAACAACCATCACCTGGAAATGACTCTGACCTACTATTAACCTTCAGGGAACTTGAATAGGCAGCTTCCAGACTCTTGTCTCCCCAGAACCACTACTCACGCTGAGGCTGTGCCAAGTATCTATTTGGGCAACATTTATAGCTCCTGGAACTGATGGAGAATTAGCTAGACTTCATGCTAGCTTCATGCTTGACTTGCTATTGCAGCTGTGTATCAAAAGGCAAATGAATTTCTTGGTTAATTCTCTAAGCATCTAGAAATTAACTTTGGATTTAAATCTGCAAAGATAACCATGAACAGCTTATAAAAAGTATTTTCCATTATAGATGAAGTATATTTTGTCTCTATGTTTATTTATTAAACACTTCTCGCAATGATATTGAACGTTCAACTTATTAAATCTCTTTACTATTCCTTCATGTTAGAACCAAAGATATTATTGCTTTCTCCTCACACCTTTCTTCATCTGTAAATTGCCGTAACCCTTTAATAAGGTCTGAATACTTTTAGGTCCATCTTAATTGTAAGGGAATAAAGATGTAGAGACATTAACCACTTGTCCAGGACCATTCACTGAAGTCAAAGGGAATGGAAAATTCTTCCCTGTTAGATGATATTTTCTCCTGAACAGTTCATAAATTTCTCATGCTTAATTTGTGTTTAACTACACTTTTTTTTTATTCTTCTGTGGGTGGAACCAAGTCAGCCAAAACTGTAAGCTGTTTCTCTCCCCAGAAAGGACAGCACTACCATTTTTTTCAGACAAGTGTGGTTAGGAAGTAAATGATGTCTCATCCTTACACACTTTCCATATTAAAGGTCTGGAGTCCACCTCTTGGATCAAAAGCTTCCGTGTGTGCATGGTTTAAGGAATCTATGCAACAGTCTCCAAGTAATCACTACATTTAAAATAGACAGAGCATACATCCTAACTTATGTGTTGCCAACACTCTTCTAAATAAAAGAGCTGAAAGTTTACTTTTTTTCCCTGTTCAGCCCTAAGTTTAGGATGGAGTTCCTAGGCTTCACTGGAGCTTTGTCACATGGCTTTTATGTAACCCTAGACAACTTTTCTAAATATCCTCATGCCTGAGTTTCCTCGCCAGATCACCTCACAGGGGTCATTTATAAGCACAGAAACTATCTAGGGCAAAGGCTGTCCTTTTTAGCCTGGCAGCCAGGATTACAGAATCCTCCAGCCTCCGTCCTCCAGCACTTCTGATCTCATCTTTTTAAATAAACTTGACAGAAAGGTTGAAGTCTCAAAGATACCAAGTTTCAGGTTAGACCTACACTGGCTGCCTGGAGGACACAGAGACCATAATTAGTGCTCCTTCTGAGAAAAGGCCTTTATTATAAACTCAACCATTACCTGTTTTGTTCAGCTTGCTGTCTGGCCAACCAGCAAATAAGTAGCTTGGAACACCCACATAATGTTTTCTCTTCTACAGCCTGCAATTAGGAGATATTCTGGCATTGGGGAGGACCTTAAGAGAAAAGGAACAGGGTGCAGAGTATCACCCTTCCTTAGCTCCACAGTTCAAGGAACATCTTGAACAACAGATGCATGATCCAGATTAAGGGTTTGTCCATATTATTGCAAAAAATACTCATTAAAAATAAGAAAAGCTTAAGAACTTCTGTTGTCTTGCTACAACGGCTAAAACTCTGTAATAATGGTTTTATTTGCAAAATGTAATATTTCCTGTCAAGTCCTGAGTTGAGGGATTAAGTCCAGCCAGCTGATTTGGATTATTTAATAAATACATCTTTCTGTGTAATGAACAGGGGATGCTAAGAGCCATTCCATTTGGTTAACAAACACATCCACAGTTTTTCCTTCTGCATTTGTGCTCAGCTAGTAACATACAGCAGAGACAAGACTGGGGCTGTGATCTGACTCTTAAAAAAATCCCTGGAGTTTCCACAGCCAACACCATGCTCTACATGCAGTGACATTTTTCACAGTTGAAAAAAAAAAAATAAGCACTGGGCTGTCGTTCATCATTTTCTGACAAAGGTTTTTGAACTGGATACGTTCTGCTTTGGATCAGCGATTGATTTATTTCCTATTTCAAAATGCTCCATTCCAGAGCTCTGTTTTGATTTCAGTAGGGAAAAAAAAAAGTATGATTGTTGAAGGAAAATACTTTTTGTAATTCCAGAAAGGTTAATATACTGACTGGGGCAGTGGAAGGATGTGTAGGGTTGTTCCAAAAGCTTAGTTATTTGATTATGATACTTGATCTTGTCTTTTCAGAAGTGTCTTATCAATACATTGTCATGAGCAAATTTAACAATTGATAATTAGTGTGGTGCTTTGAAATCAGACCTGTGGCTGGATCAATGGCAAACATACTGTGTCAGTATGGTGACTCTACATTAGAGTCACTTCTGCTGCAGCATCTCTGAATTTAGACAATCGCTCTGATCCTGAAATGCTGGCATGTGGCTAAATAGCTACCCTCTTTTTCCTTGACAACATCTTTGCAGTGGGAGAAGTGACCCTCACCAAGATAGACTGGTCATACTGATACTCTATGTCTGACATTGATCAACAACTCCTTTCTAGTCAGAAGCCTTTTATCACTCACATTTCACAAATGCAAAGGCTGAACAAAAGAAGTGATCTACTGACTTCTGTTAGGTAGGGGAGGGGGTCCAGCCCCAAATGCTCTTGGGCAGCAATGCCAAGGGAGCATGTCCCTGTGCCCAAAATGCCATGAGGACAGTAAAACACGCTGCAGCAAAAACTGCTTGCCCTCTGGCAGCAGTTCCCTGCAGATGGTAGGAAGAATATTTTACCAAGAGAGAGCAGCTTGCAAGGCATCAGCTCAAAGAGGAAAATGGCCACTGCCTCTGCTCCCCTGAAATCATCTTCATCCTTTTGTCCTCCGCAAGTAAATGTTTCCACAGTAATGAGAGGGGTCCCAGGCAGGAATTTGGCCTCCCATTCCCTGCTGACCTAATTAGGCAGCCACAAACTGACACTGTGATCATGGCACTACAGAGGTTGGACCATGTGGCCCTAACAGATGCAAATGTCACTGTCACAGCCAGGATTAAAATGCAGTTTCTCTGTGTTTCTTCTGTTCATACCATACCATCAGTGACAATCATTCCTCCCTTTCCCAGCTCTGCTCCCAGTAAGAGGACTGAATGTTGTGCCTGGCATTGCAAATTACCATTTTGGCTTCCTCCGCTGGAGTCGCTTGGGGCTAAGGGAGGCGGGTGCGACTTATCCATCAGCACAGCAGGAGACGGGACACCACCTACAGGAACACTGGGGATGTAGTATGGACCTGGCATGGAAGAGACCGCAGGAGGGTACCCAGCTTTTGCTGCTTTGCCTGCTACATACACTGAAAAAAGAAAAAAGGCAGCAATCAGCATCACACCAGCCTCCCACAGACCCACATGGCACGTGGCCGAAACCTGCATATCACCAGCATTGGGGACAATCCAGCAGGAGACAACTGGACAAATGAAATGACAAGGACCAATCTGAATTTCTCCAAGCCTCAAAGGGTGCTGAGGGGAGTTTAAAAAATGCACACAGCAGGTCAGATGAGCACTGCAAGATGTTCAGCAATTGAAAGACATTCAGGCTGTTACAGCCGGCATTACTGCTCCCATGATTTAGTGGCAGTTCAGCTTTAAAAACAATTGATGACTCAAGCAGCAGGCATGAGGCTCATGAAACTTGACAGATCTGCCCAAGTCTGACCAGGAACCTTCCTGGGTTGCAAGGATTTTGCACTATTGTAGAGGGCTGCTGCTTTGCATTGCCGCAAAGAAACCTCCCAGGATGCTCTTAGCTCTGACCTGCAACATTCACTGACACAACAACAACTTTGGAAAGGGAGCATGACACTTTGGAGAAGGAGGCACAGCTGCCAAGGCAGGGAGGGCTCAGGGAATTACATTTGTAATTAACTTTGAGCACTCAACCATTGAGCAATAGGTCAGATGCTTCGCTCCCCAAGAACTAGTTCTTTAGTCAAGCAAAGTGCTCAGGGCAAAGGAAGCAATATTAGCAGATTCTCCTCCTGTTCTGCCAGGGAGAAGAAGTAGTGCAGGAGAAGATTTGTGCCAGGTTTGGACAGGGTCACTCACACGCCCGGGGACAGCAGCAGGACTCAGGACAGCAGGGGCAGCGGACGTAACAGCAGCAGCTGTGTGGGCAGCACTGGCACCAGCCGATGCCCACCATAATGCCCCCAGGATCACCAGACCCACGAAGACCCACTCTGGAAAACAAGGGGAGAAAGGGAGATACTTACAGGACTGCATATTGCTGTGGAACAGAACATCAGCAACATCCTGCCAGGGGACAGCATGGAGTAAGACAGACAAGTGAATAACAGAAGCCGACTCCCTGTGGGTCTAGGACTGCATCCCGCTGTGTCGAAGCAGAAACGGCACATGACAGTGAGAAATGGAGCTACAGAAATGTGGTCCCTTCTTGCGACCTCTCTGGCTGGCTGGAAGGTGAGCAGCACAGAGGCAGGAGCTCTGGTTCCCCATCACAGAGACTTTCACCCCACAGCAGACCTGTACGAATGCCACATGACATGCTCCACTGGCATTTGGATCTCATCAAAGACTCATTCTTCCTGGCCATGCTCATGCCCTGCTTGTGTGTTTGTTCCCTACCCACATTCTAGTTTTAATGGGACAAACGATGGTGAAAAGCACGCTATAAATAGCCCAGTAAATGAGCTAGGCCTGCCCCTTCACAACTAGGCCCACGCATGCAATTATTCTTTTGAATGTGCCGAACGAGCATCCTATTCAGGCACTGCAGCCAGCCAGGAAACCTAACAATCACTTTTTTTTTTGCCCCCCGCTCGCTGAAGCCTCAGATGATGTCTGCCAGGCCCCAAAAAGGAGCAGCTGAAAAACACCCTACAAGTGAAAGCACAGAAGAGCTGGTCCACAAAAACCAGGATGGGGGTTGAACGGGAAGGGGAGCCAGAAAAGGTTTCTCAAACTTTGCTGCTGGGAAGTCTGCAGCGGCAGCAGCTCTGGTGGGAGCAGGAGCCCAGCCCGCGCCAGGACAGCTCCCAGCTCTGCATCTGACCACCCCGTGCTTTGCAGGGGTTTGCGTGCACAGGGCTGTACCTACTGCCACATGGGAATTCCCTGGATTAAGGGAATGGTCAGTGAACACATCCACACCAAGGAATTTCAAGACTCTGAATGTACAGGAGGCCTGGGGTTGGTTTTGCATCAGAGAGATGCACCAACCTATCTAGAGGTCAGACCACTGGTGGGGAAAGACTCCGGGTGTACGCAGTTATTCAACCACCTTGGGAAGGTGGTAAGAAAGCAAAGAAAGAAGTGGTGGGCTGCTTTGAAGTGGGGTAGGGTTTATCCGCCCCCCGGAGAAAAAAAAGCAGCAGACCACTGTTTCCGAACAGAAGTCCACTAAGGGGCCTCCTGGTACGTTAGTATTTAAGATGAAGAAGTATTGATACAAGGATTGCAATGTGAGTACAGAGTCACACTGGAAAAATAGTGCACCTCCCACCTGCGTCACTAAACTGAAAAGTCAAGGGAAAATGTTCCACTTGGAACAATCAAAACAAGTTTTTTTCTAGTTCTTAGTAAAATGCAAAAATAAGAAGTGTCTGTTTTCATTCATACACAGCATTCTCTTTGAACAAAAGTAAAATTCTTTGCTTTGTTGGAGTTTTCCTTAACTGTTTTACAAACAATTTCCCTTTTTTAATGACATTTTTAACCTAAAACTTAAATTTCCTTTAAAAAATGTCAAGTGAAAGATCTGGCATTTACAAATCAAAACACTTCAGAAGTGTCAAGTGAAATATTTTATATTTTTTCAATATTTTATTCCTTTTTTGCTGAAATAAATTAATTTCATTTAAATTTGTAGGTGATTTTGGTCCTTGTGGAATTTTTTTTTTTGTGAAATTACTATATGCTGAGAAAAATTCAGCTAATGAATAAGGAAATGGCTGGAGGGAAGCATTCCTGAATGGAAAAGTAAGAGCTGAGAGGAGATTACTGATACAGTACCTCAAGTGTCAGTTCTAGGAGCTATCTTATTTAATATTTTCATGAATGACCCTGACACAGAAAATAAGAATGTGTTAATGTATGTTGACGGTAAGAGGTAGGGAAGCATTGTCACTAAAGATGAAGACTGGGATATGTTAACAGAAAGGGCCAGTTGTCCTTGGGCCTACAATAAGAAAGATGAAATGCAGCAATACTTTCAAGGTCACATGTTCAAAGATTAAGAACAATTTCTGTTCTGAACAGGACTTCATTAGTGGAAAACAAGTGAAAAACAAGAGAAATTATTCAGTATACTATTCCATCACAGGACAATCGTAACCACTTATGCAATACAGCCACAAAAACAGCAAATGTAATCCTATGCCCAATAGAGGAGGAATTTCCAGTAGCCTTAAGGAAATATTAATGCTATCATAAAAAGCCTCCATGCAACTTCATCTGAAGTTACCGATGTTATACAGCTCTGGTCATTTCTGTACAAGAAAAGATGAATTCAGGTTGCAGCTGATGCAAAACAGGGATTTGAGGGGATGAAGGGACTCGATATCCTGCCTTGCAGCAGGAGAGCTGAAGCTTGCTCCGTTAGTCTATTAAAAAGGCTGAGAGCAGATGTAGCTCCTGCCTGTAAATATGCTAAAAGGATGAATGCTAGGAGGGAAAGCAGGTGTTATAGGTAAAGGTCTTACCTTTATGGTAATATGGGCATAAACAGGCTATGAGTAATGTAGATGGAAGCTAGAAGCAGCACATCAAAGAAAGCGATCCAGTGGGAGAGAGAAAGGCCAAATCTAGACTACTCTTAAGTTTGCTAAGCTTATGGAAAGGATGAAATTACATGGCGCTCGGGATATCAAGCAAGATAATGAGCCAAACTATCCTTTCCAGTCCTGTACTTCCTATCTACACCAATCTGAGCAGGGCAACAGCTCAGTGGCTTTTTCTTTTGTCATGTTCTCATCTTGTTCTCTACAACCATCATTGATACAGAGAAGGTGGTAAAACAGTATCGCATGACAGAAATGGCCAGCCATAGCTATGCAATGAAGCTCAGATGTTAGTTCTCCAGAGCTAAGAGTGAACAGTTCACAGCCACTCCATAAAGGATAAAAGCCTGGTAGCAGAAAAAGCCAAACAGCAAGTCCATTGAAAGTGTATCTGTGGTCTCTCTGAAATTGTTCTAGGAGTACAAAAGGAGGTCAGGTTAGTATGTACACTGCACATTGCAAGATACTCACTCAGCACCAGGAGTGGATGTTTGAAATCAGTGTCCCAGTCACAGGGACCCATGAATCAGGAAGGATTTTTACTTCACAGGCAGTTAGACCATTTGCTTCTCTGATGCAGTTAAGGAAACCACAAAAAAACCTGCTGGCTCCTCCTTTAAGCACAAAACTGGGACTCAACCAGTCCCAGATACACCTGTGTAACCCTGAGATTCAAATGACTACCAAGCTGAAATGCTATGTGTCCTCACTGTCTGGAAACTACTGGTTTGTCCTTGCAGGAGCATCTGCTTTTGTTTATTCAGGTAACACAATGCTAACAGCTGAAAAGTGGTTTGCCGCTGCCTTTTACACTTTCTTGTTGTTTATACCCGTGTGGTGAGAGTACCAGAAAGCTACCTGGCCAACACACAAGAATTTTACACCCATTCAATAAAATTGTAAATAGCGGGGGGAAAAAAGTGTTTCGGCAACAGAGAATCAACTTCTGTCTATGCTGAAAAGACCAATCCCTCTCCTGTCATGCTGAACTTCCAGGTGGGGGAGCGTCTGCCTTCTCTCTGTTTTTATCTCTGGGATAGACTTGAAAATAGCTTCACAGATTTATGTGGAGTTGCATTTTCGCACAAACATGTGAAAGAAACACTCCTTGCGTGCCATCAGGGGATGATCAGATGACTCAAGGGCTAAATGTTCTTACAGCTTTTCCCTTTCAAGGACAATCTGTTGCACAGTCTCCATTTCCTCTGCAAGGAGCGCCAAAACTGGTGGCCCTCGTTAGTTTGGCTAGCAAGGGATTTATCATGGGCACAGAGCTTTCCTGTTTGGTCCAAGCACCTGGTGTTACCTAGATAATGCCCTGGCTATGGAGCACAAGAGGGGCTGTGCCACTGATGGGCTTGCTAACCAGTGCTCTATTTCTAGCACCTCCTGTGCTACCATCTGTGGTAATGGCTATAACGGTACCCGCAGGTTAGGGCCTGAAGAGCAGAAGTTGCTACTGCACAAGAGCAGCTGATGTACAAAGCCATACCGGCACACGAGGCTGCAGACGTCTTGCAGGCTGGAGCAGTGTTACCTTTGTGCTAGCAGAGGGAGAGCAGAGAGTTTGATATAGAACTTCCCCTGAACAGCAGTGGCATTTCTGCTCTCACACTGATTCTGGCATGACATCAACCATCTCTGTATGTTGGCTCCCAGCATGGCCATTCCTCCCCCAAGTCCCAGCATCAGCTCTCTTAGATCTCAACCCAACACACTTTCCCAGTAAACGACACGCTTTTCTTTTTTTATCCCCCGACAAAACACACATAAGAGTGAAAAATGCACCACATAAAGATGCTGCAGAAGGATAAACAGACAAGATGACAGAGGACTGGGTGATTGAAGGGTGAAATGACTGAATACCTGGCATAATCTCCACAGCAAAACTGGGCAAGAGATCAGCAAGCAGCCCTGTCCTGCCTAGAAAAGACAGAAGGAGGAGAACAAGGAGAGAGGTTACTGCAAGAAAAACACACTCCCCAGCCCCTGCCTTAGCCTCCAGTCCCGTTCCTCATCAGCCCACTTGCACTCTGTTAAGTGAATTCCTATCAACCACAGATGTCATCCTGCTCGATGCCTGGTGTCTGCCTCTGCACTTCTGCCATTTCTGTGTCCTTGCATTTTATCTTTATCAGTAGAGCTGAGGGGAAAGAATCTGGAACAGAGCTTCTCTGATCTAGGCACAAAATGACAAGAAGAGGGACGTCCCCTTAGCGTGGTTACACGGTAACATCTTTCTGGAGCTATGCTTTACACATGCAAAAAGCTCCTGGAAATGCATAACAGCCCTCAAATAGAAGGATTTAGTTTACTTTTCAAATGTACTGATGTAGTTTGGATGGATGCAAAACATCTCTAACCCAAGGCCCTTAACAAGTCAGCCACATGCATCCAACACCCATGGGTGGTGCTCTCAGTGTGGAGCTCTGCAACTGCAGAGATAGCTCCAGGAAAGGAGTCTTGAAACATGACTGTGAGTATGTGCTACTTATTTCAAGATGCATGAGCAACTTGGTGAGATTGTGTGATATAAGGCCAACTCGCAAGTGAAGCAAACCAACCAGGGAAGGATTCATGTAGAAATTTGTGGAATCCCTTTGCAAAAGGAAAAAGAAAAAAAAAGGCAAGTCATCTTCTAATTTGTAACAGAATATAAACAAAATCCAAGCCCAAAGGCAGCTTTGGGCCTATTTGTTTTGTCACTGAATGTCTGGGATATTTCCAGTACACAGCAAACATCCAGCACAGTGTTCAGCTATAATTTACACACACCTGTGCATCAGCAGAACAGCCCTATGTGCAGCTGTGCTGCATACTATTTTATATAGCACCAGGATCATGCTAGGATTTTTAAAGACATGCATAAGGTAGGACAGCTGCACTCTGAAGAGAGACATACATTGTGGATATAACATAACAGAAGCAGCTAAGGGTAAGCCAGTGCAAAAGTGGTAGAAAGCTACCTTTAACCTCCCCACATGCCCTTCAGGTCCTGCACTAAGCAGCACTCAGACACAATGATGAACTGGATCCCAAGTTCCTTGGCCTCTAGTCTGTCCTTGAAGCATGTTATTATCAAACTCCCACTGTCCGTTTTTTCTCAGTGCTTCAGCAGAGGTTCTGTAGAGATCAAAAATCCACAAGGGTGCCTGCTGGAGCCATAATAAACACACTCTGAATGCAGGCAGTGCTTTACAACCAGTTGCAACTCATCAAAGCTATCTAGTACTCACAGTAACGCCATCATGATGAGGCACTCCTGAAGCCTTAGCAAGATACAATGGTGGTGTTCCTCATTTACTACTTTAAAGGAGGACTCTTGTCATCAGTCTACTGCAACATTTTCATCTACATATACAAAGAGTTTTCTGACATTCTTTGCAGTCTTTTTTCTGGAAGGATCAAGAGTCTAAAGTGCTCACAACTAACTTGTTATGGGAAAGTGTTTATGTATGCTTTCTGCTCACAAGATACAGGCACGTATACAACGTATGTGTCACTTATGTCTTGGGTGCCATAGGTGGGCCCCAAACACATGCACCAAATGTATGCCTTGTGTCACCGTATGCTAGATTTACATTATGTTCCACGTGCATATTAAATACTTTCCTTATTTTCCCAGCACGCACAAAAAAATACGTAATATTTTCACAGGCCTCTCTGTGTCTGTATGTGAACAACATACACGTGAACCACATGCACGCAGAACATATGGGCAGACACGGGCATGCAGCTTGCCTCCCATGTGTTATTATCTCCACAAAAGCTCACGTGCAGCCCGAGTCAGAGAGAAGATGCCAATGGAGAAATAGCTGGAGGTATATAGCCAATTCAGGGCTCGGATTTGTGGTACCAGAGGTAAGCGAGTGACACCTATAAAGAGAAGAAGCTCCATCTCATTAGTCCAAATAGGCGCCTGCTTTATTTTGAATCTACTCAAAGAGTCTCGATCCCTGCTAATGTTGGGTCTCATGGTGCGTCCTGATCCCCAGGAGGAACCACATGTTCAAGGGGGAAGAAGCAGCCCTCAAAAATAAAAGTGCTTGAGAACTTGGTAACTCATTACAAAGACAACCAAAGTACTTACTCTGTGCTACCTACAAACAGTCAAGTATTTCCATGCTTGTACAGCCTCACTCGGCTCTGCTGGGTATCTGCTTGGGGAATTTGCTCCCCCCTGCCCTGCCAGCGGGGGCCCCAGAGC
>NW_009624863.1:0-16936 GCF_000690535.1 Cariama cristata | reverse complement strand
AGGCCCGGGCATGGGCGCAGCCCAAAGCCAGGGGGTAGCTGGCAGAGGGGAGCCCAGGATGGCACCACGGTGGGTCGCACGGTGCCCGAAGCGGTGGCAGAGAGGGCAGGGTTTCAGCGAATAAGGCCTCCTTTTGGACCCATGGCTGAAACCCCAGCCAGGAGGCAGCCACAGCATCCATGGCTGGCATTCTCCCGGCTCCCTGTGCCCAGGCTGCTCCTTCCACAGCTGTTAACCTCACCTGCCTTCTCTCTTGTCTTTTTTTAAGGAAACTTCAAGGTGGAGGGCTGGGGCTAGATAGCAATTGGTGGAGAGAAAACAGATTAGTAAAACATCCTGCCAAGAGACCATCTGGCCACACCACCTCTGCACGGCAGCTCTGTCCACCTGAGAAAGAGGACCATGGGCACTCCGAGACATGGCTGGGCACGGCTGCAGAGTCGCAGCTCTGTGCCCCCACCTGCAAGGGCTACGTGTCCTCTGTGCAAGCTCTCACCACAGAGCCCCAGCAGACACTCCCAGAGGAAACAGGGAATAGACAATGGCCCCATTTACCAGGGTTGTCCTGGGTGGCTCTGTCGGAGCTAGGAGCTTGTCCTCATTCCAGCACAGATCTGGGACACGCTCCCATCTCTATTCCCACTGTGCCGCTGTGGGGCTTTACCCACCCACAGTGGCCTCTCACCGGGCACCCCGCACGCCCCAGACCCCGACCAGCCTCGAAGCACAAGGGAAGCCGCAAGCCCCTCATTTACACTGGCAGAGTGCAGCAGTAGAGGGTAGGAGGAGGAATGGGAGCGGAAAAGCTGAGGGGGTGCAGAGTGGCTCCAGGAGGGGCAGATACAGAAGAGGTGAGTGAGGACAGGAGTTCATACACAGGAGGCGGGTGGGTGACAGAGCGAGAGAGCAAACAGCAGCAGATCAGGGAGGATCTGGAGTCAAGCAGACAATTAGCAGAGAGTCTGCAGAGAAGAGACACAAAAATAATTAGGGTAAGTGGTGTAGCTGAAAAGAAATGATGACATGAATAAAGTAGGTGCAGGTTCAGTCTGGAGTATGGCTATTGGGTAAACAGGGGCACATGGTATGTACTGGCAATTGCACGAATGTGAGAATTATTGGGTAAATATGGGAATAACAGTTGAATTGGTTTACCTGTTGAGGTCTGCCCGCGCAGCCCTACCTGCAGTAGTGGGACCATAGGAGGCAGGAGCTACAGAGGAAACTAGTTCTTCCTCAGTGGCAGGAAAATTTGCCAAGTCATGCCACAGCAAGAGGCCCCTGGCAGAGGACACTGCCCTGAGGGGAGGCTGGAAAGCATAGGAGAGGAAGTGTGGCCCTTGTAAATCAGATACTTTTCCAAGTAAGCTGCTGTGAGATTTACTGGGAGAGCATAGCTCTGCAAAGAGCTCCTTCGTGCTTACTCTGCTCGGAGTAAACTTTATCCTTTCTTCCCATCCTTCCCTTCAATTGGAGGGAGAAACAGCAGCAGCCCTTCTTGGAGATCAAAGTTTTAGCAGGCAACAAAGACCTCCAAGGAGGCTGTTACCATGGCTACCTTGGTAACGGAGGTCTTTTAATCACGCCAGTCTCCTTTGTGAGCAGCGTGTGGCTGTCGCTGGCAAATAAGGAGGAAAAGAGGGGTAAAAAACCTTGGCAACAAGTAGCACTTCTAAATGGCGTGAAATAACTAACTAGGAGTAGGCTGGGCTAGGACAAGGGAGATTGGACCCAGATTACAAAGGTGGAAGCACAGTGGTCCGGAGCAGGGCAGTAGACCCTAGCGAGGACAGGACGAGCACTTTGGGGGTGGAAGGACACCAGCGGCCTTCCTGGCATCAACGCTTTTTCTGGATTTTTAAGTGGAGGGCTCTCATGCCAATTGCTTCCTTCGCCTGCTGGCACTACCCACCTTCGGTCACGAAGGCACAGCTAAAGGTCAGAGAGCCCTCACTGTGAAGTTGCTTACAGACACCTCCCCGGCTGAGATCTGGCCCTCTCATCCCCAACACATGGCGAATAGCTCTGACACCTCTGCCAACTGCTGTGACCAAGTACTGGCTTGGACGCTACTGGCAGCTTTCCAGCGAAACAGAGAGAAATCCTAAAACCATCGTCTTGTAAGGGAGAATTTTGCCAAGAACTTTTCCATCTCTGAAATCACATCAACTTTTATAATAAAGTATCTCCTGGCACACAAGAGACTCCAAACCTGGCTATATTTATACCAGCTATTGAGTCACTTTGCTGAGTAAGAACTGTGTTATTAGCATTGCATGTCATACACACACGTCCCAGTAGAGATTTATCCTCTCTGAAAGCCAACGCATGTCTCTATTAGTACATTAATTACTGTGCAATATGCTATGTGTATATGTATCTGCATTCTCTGTGTGTTAGACTTAACAAATTTTGGGTTTAGCCTATAACAATATTGGCTGGTAATACAAACTACCAAACGTGAGTTTACCAATGTTAAGTGCTAGCTGACTACAGAAATTAACAAAAACCTCAAGTGCTAATTGTTGTTATTTGAAGCATAACAACGCTAGAAGCTGAAACTTCTAAAAGATTCATTATAAAATAATATTTCACTAATATATAATTTATGTAGTATTAGCTGCTGAATTGGATGGAAAAAAAAGCAGGCAGTAGCTGTCTAGAAAAGCACATGGATCACTAACCAAAGTATCAAATCAACAACTGGGATTAGTGGATCACTTCCCTGCCTCTTCCAGGAACTTGACACGTCCTTAGGAATGAAACCACCATTGCATGAAGCATGTCTAAGCTATGTAAAATCTCAAAATACAAACGTTGCCAAGCTTGCACAGACCTACACATTTCAGGGTAGCCAGCTGTGCCTAGCTGCACCTACAGCCATTGCTCTATAGCTGTACTAGCTGGGCAAGGGAGCAGTATAGCTGTTTTCACAGGACCCTGCACCTGACCGGTAAATTCTGGCTCTCAGAAAGGCTTATTGGGTTATAGGCAATCCCATGCAATTAAGCTAGACTGTCTCCTGATGTGAGGTGGGTCACATGAAGCTAGGATGGGGTATCCGCTGACACTGCCCTGTACTTCTGATTCAATGGTTAGTCCAGACACCCTGCATCCACTGCATTGGTACATGTGCAGTTCCCTTCAACAAAAGCTGCAATGAATGACTTTACTGAAGCCCACTGACATTTTCATATAAAAAGCAGTGCACAGGGCCTACGAGTAACAATTTGGTTAATTGCACTGTCTGTTTCAAGAAGCAGGACACTCAGCTGCTAGCTCCTAGCACAGAAATGTAGACTTTCTTAAATTTAGGATTCAGCCTTTTTGATGCGATCACATTAGTTCTAAAAAATAAAAATGTATAAAGTTGCTAATGGATTCACTAGTCCAGCTGTAATGTCAGCAAAGGGTTCTACATTTCTAGTAAGACACACGAGTGCAGAGAGCACCACTTGACTCCTGTTGTGGAATTGCTAAGCTCTGTACTAGTCTACTCCTGCTGGAGCAGAAGCAGCATTTATTGAGTTTCCAGCATGCAAGACCCTGTTTGGAGATTCCAAACACCACCAAAATACAAATACTTAAAAGTGTAATAGTACTTTTTAATTAAAATTCTTTCATTACTCTACAGGAGGTTCACTCCCAGCCAATCTCCTTCTGTGTTTCTGAGGCACAGAGGTTACTACCCCTCTTCCCTTGCCTGCACTGATTCTGTTAGAGAGGGTTAAAGTCCCTGACTAAGCAAAACCTACTGAATGGTCTTTTCAGCAAAGCACATAAGGGCATGCTTAACATCAGGTATGCTTTATAAATCCTATCAGCTTTGCTGAGCACAAATGGATATAAATAAATGCTTATATGCTTTTCTGAAATAGGCCTGAATTGAAGACAGCACATGGGATTCTCTGATGCTACCTACAGTTGTCCAGCCGCTTTGTGTGTCAACATGACACATTCACGTGACAAAACTCAACATCCAATCCCATCATGACCCAGGCTGACTCGCTACTTAGACTTCACTGGAAGTCTTTGTGATTGCTTCCCTAAGAAAAAAGGAATACTGTAATTTGCTCAGGTTTTGGATTTTGCTCCAAGTTGTCATAAAGCAGCTTTTGACCAATTTTTAATGGTGCAATTCACCGTATAAAAGCAGGTTCCTCCACTTTTAGCTAAGTATATTTCCATTAGTTTATTGATGCTATTAGGTATCTACCACTTTTGCCTCTCAGACGTTTCAAGGTTTCTATGTGATATTAAATTGCCCTCTCCAGCAGTATCTTTCTCTAACCTAAACACACCTTCCATCTTGGCATTAATATGAAACGACCTGAAGGGATATTTTCCTATTTCCTTTTCCATTCTGATTTCTCTGTCTTCCCTCACTGATAACGTGAGTGGGCAGAACCTCTGCTCTATGCAAAATTCTAATCTAAGCTTAAATCATGCAGCAGCCCCAAAATAAGCAATGTAAATTGTATTTGAAAGACCACCGGCAGCAGGGAGCAAAAAGCAATGTGCTGTGGGAATCGTAGTGTCTTTTGCAGAGGCTATCCCTCCACTGCTCCAACCGCTCTAACAGGCAATCTCGGTTCCACTCAGAGTGGCAAACAGTAGAACAGCAAATAAAACCTTTTTACCACATGTCCCCTAGGACTGTGCAATCATTTCAATCTACATCTGTCCTCACTGTCTCCCTCCAAGCAGTGGGATGCCATAAAAAATGTCCCAGAAGATGCCAGAATATTAAGAACTGGTATTCTCACCACTGGCTGCTTCCTCCTTTAGCCATCAATAGGGAGAGGTAAAGGAAAGGGAAATAAAAACACCAGCAAAGGCAGAAGGAAAATAATAAGGTGGGAAGGAAGAAAGGGAGGAAGGGAGGAATGGAGGAAGGGAGGAAGAGAAATGGGTAGATAACCTGGAATCGCTCCGAAAGCTGGAATCGCTCCGAAAGTTGCCTCCGTACACACTACCGAGAAAAAGAAATACACACAAGCTGCGCCAAACAGCATGAGGCAGAACAAAGTATGCCCACGACAAGTATGCTTTCATGCTGCTGCCAAACTTAGCAGAGCGCTGCACAAAGTGCAAGGTCAGACCCACACGCTGTAATGAACAGAAAAGCAGATGCGGTCAAGGTAATGCAGCCTAAGCTATACGTTTCCTCCCAGTATAACCACAATGAACTAGGGCCAGGGCCATTATCAAGCCAGCTTCAGAGGAGGGTATTTCTTTGTTTTCCCTCCACATAGTCTTCTGTACACACTGAAAAACAGATTCTTCCTGTTACCATGGCACTGTTTCATCACTGGTGTCTGAGCACAGTTGTAGATACACGTAAGAGGAAGACACCAAATCCTGGACAGGAAGGTGAAGAAGGGACAAAATTCAGCAGCCCTTCACCATGCAGCCACAGACAGCTCCTCTGGAGAAGCTACATAACAGCTACAACCGCCACCTGGCAGAGATAACCTCACCTGAACTAACACAGGTCAGTCTTGGGCCTGTTATTAACTACCATATGATACACAGTCACACTGTGGATTTAAACAGGGGTACGACACTGTTTTCTGGAGGGACCCATTCTCCAATTGTCCATTGCTTTACTGACATCTGAAGGAGAGGAGGTGATGGCACTGTTACAGTCACTCACTCATTCAATCTAGTTTACTTTGTGATGCAACTACAGCTCCAAATATAAACGCCAGCTAAAATCTGACCTAGGCCATGAGAGCAAGGGCACTTGACAGACATGTTCTATCGTATGCCTCTCCATATTACCTACACACTATAGACCCCAGCTTTTTAACATTTCCTGCACAAGATGTACAGAATCTGTACACCCAAGAACGATGCAAGTATGCTGACCAGACAAACACTGGTGTCAGCGGGTCTTAAAGTAAGTTGGGAAAAACTCATCTTACTCTTCTTACTCATCTTACACCCTAGGGCAGTCTAGGGGTGAAGTACTACAGCTGGCTTAAGGCAGTGTCAACAAATGTCCCTGCAAGGCCCATCCCACTCTGCTTTTCTACCCTAGCTGGGATGGGTGCTTTTTTGACCTTTACAGCAAGCTGGATTGTGGAAGCCGTCACTGAAAGCTAACTCTGCAAACAGGAAAGGAACTGATCCCGCTCACTACACTGCTTAAGGGAACTTAACAGAAACTGAGCCAAGTATGCATACCGCTGAGAGGACAGGTCTTTTTAGTGGCAGCACCAGCTTAGACTTGATTAGGGTGACTGTGAAACTGCACCTCTAACTGGACAAGTATCATTAGGCAGACAGAAAAATCTCCCAAACTGACACACTCAGGCAGATAAACACGATGCTTCTTAACATCCTCACAGATCAGAAAAGTGGGACAAAGGGAATGTTAAAAGACTGCAAAAAGCATATGATTTGATGACTTCTGGGTGTCTATTTCTAAAAATTCTATCTCAAGCGTTCACTTTACTGCAAGTTTATTGTTTTATGCCTTAAAAACAAGGGTTCTGACTTTCCATAGCCCTGCATTTTCTGTAGTCATTTACGCCTATGTAACGTGTGAGCAGTGTGGGTGTAAACATTACTATTCTGGTTTGGTAGTGTTTGCCACCCACTTTGCCTAGGTGTGAATAACTGCACAAGGTGCAAGGCAATGGTGAAGGTACTGCGGGGACTGTTTTACATAGATCTTACACCCATAGTAATATGGTGTACAGATATCTAGAGAGAGTGAGAGAGCAGAAGGAAAGATACATCAGCTATCTGCTGAAAAAGCAATCTGGCAAGAAGGCTTACCAAGCACAAGCAGCTCCACCGATTCTTCATTCTTGCCCTCCACATCATCCGGTGTGATAATAAGGCAGTAATAGAGCCCACTGTCTCCCCACATCAACTTTCCAATCTGAAGGTCGGCATCTGAAAGGCAAAAAAGAAAAGTCAGGCTTTCCCTCCAACACCTATAGGAAGAGTGAAGTGTTGAAAGCACTGGGTCTGTCTTCACGTCCCAAATCCATTTCATTTCCTTACTAAGAAGAGGAATTAACCTTGTCCAGAATATCACAGTATTCAGGAAAAAACAACAGGCTCTGTGGCTGTAAGTGGGAAGACAGGTAATGCCACAGAGGCAGCTCACTCTGCAAGTGCTGAGAGCAGAAGGGGTAACTAATGTCACTCTCTGTCCTTCCTATCACCTAAGGCCTGAGGTCCGAACAGTATTTGTGCTGTGCAAGAAGGGCTTAGACAGTGTCTCCTCTACAGTACTTCACTCATCTGCCAAAGAGCTTACACGGAGACAAAGGAAAGCACTCTCCTTGCTGAGGCTCATCACATGCTCTTCACATCAAGGAGCCTCCACTTCTGACTAAGTCATGTCCTGAGTTGAGCAGAAGCCTTCGACTTTTGATGGACAAGGTTTCTCACACAGCCTTCCAGACCAAATGTTTAAGGACCCTGCCACCCGCCATCTCCACCCAACTTGACTTCACCCTATGGAAATCTTTTCCTTTCACACTGCCCAAGGCTGTGCGGGTTTAGGTTCATCAGGAGGTAAGCTGGTAAAGTACAGAGTTGAGCAAACAGGAGGTGTAGGATAATTTTGGTATTTTGGAACTGGGAAAAAAAACAGTGGAGTTTGCAAGGTTTACAACCTAGCCCACAGAGACTGAATTCATACCTCTCTTGCTGGCACTCTTTTGTTAAGGAAAATCTATATACAGAGCAATATGCAGAAGCCAGGAATAAAAACATCGCACTTCATCACAGGGAAAAGAATACTGTATCAGGGTTGAAGACCTATACGGAGTCAGATGAAGGGAAGTGCCAAAGAAAATGGCCTTTGGGTCTAGGGTTCGTTGGTTGAATCCTAAATGTCTGACATACAACAGTTCCCTTCCAGCAGCCTTTTCTAAGGGAGTTAACTGAACAATTACTGCCAGCCTCCAGTATCCCAAATTGCTAAGGGTCCATTCCAACCCCAACCAAACATCAATGGTGTAGGAGAGTTACCGTGGACAATGTTGACATCTCTTTCCTTATAGAAGTCCCCTATAGTGACGGCAGATCCTTGTTTGGAGGCCACGACACGGACTGTCCTCCTGCTGTCCACACAGTCCAGATAGGGATCCCAGTCCAGGTTCCTCTTGCTCATCGTTTGTAAACCAGAAGTCGCCATACCCAAAGCTTCTCCCACCCGGTCCTGGCAGTAAGATTTAAACCTCCACTGTACCACAGCTGGTTGGGTGGAAGAAGTAGAGAAATGGCAGCGAAGCAGAGCAGGCTGAAACAACATGGCCACCTTCTTCTTCTCAGGCACGGTGACCTGCAAGCCTTCCACCTCAGCTAAAAGACAAAAACATGAGTGTTATACACTTTGGCATTGCTTGAAGAAGGAACTAGTGCATTTATCATAGCATCATTCTCCCCATGCACATAAAATTAAAATGTCTATCTGTTCCAGGTGCTAGGGTGCAATACTCCTCAATGTATGTAAGCATGGATGTTGGCAGTAGAACTAAGTTTGCTTTTTTCATAGCCTACAGCCACAAGGAAAAATACAGCACAACGGGGCTGAAGGCTCAAATATAGTGTCCTTACACTCTGCAGAGACCCTAACACAGTGGCGCGACAATTCATGGCTTCTGTGGCAGGTTCACAAATAAGGAATACACATTTTAGGGATAGCCATACTCCACTTCTACAGCAGGTCAGTCAAGGGGGCAGATCCTGAGTTCATAACAATCCTAATGCACAATAAGTCACACCCCTTCCAATATCGGTGGCATCACACCTCCTTGTTGAAAGTCAGGCAGCACACAGTGCCTGGCCCAGCCCGTTGTGCACTGGTGCCCAGTTAATGCCGCTTGCTCTGCCAAACTCTTGAGATGCAAGAAGGAGTGGATCCAAATTGCACAGCTCCTGCCAGGGCTGGCATGTAGCACTGAGAGAAACTGCTCCATGTGGGAGGTGCGGAGAAAAATGGCCCAAACACTCAGGTTTTTCACATTTCCAGGGAGGAGATGGATCTGAACACATAATGTTTATCTACCAGCTGACGGGAGAGCTGAAGCCTGGAGTCGATGTATTAATGCCCTAGAGAAGACGCATGGGCCTGCTGCCATATCCTTGTGTAGCTTAGGGAGAAGCTGAGAGTCAGTAGGCAATGCCGGCAGTGAGCCCTCGGGAGGGTGAGGTACTCCATCTACCCGCAGGGGAATGGCCGAAACCTCCCACACATGCCCTTCATTGCTTTCCTCTTTCTTGTGCTGCAGGCAGCAACAACTGAGAGCACTTACACAACACTGGAAAACCAGGGTGACACCCTCCCAGGTAGGGATGTGGGGGCCTGTGGAGGAACAGCCAGGAGCAAGGAGGGGGCATCTGAGAAAGAGGAATTTTATAACCAGAGGCACTCTCTGCAGCTGAGGGGCAGCAGGACCTGATAGCAGCAGTTCGTATGATAAAAGGGAACCAGTTTGAGGATGGGAAATGTTGATGACGGCAGCTCCCTACACCCAGTTACCACACACCCCGAGGGCCAGAGCAGTGCACAGTGAAAAAGACAACAAGACACAAGGAAATATTCAAGAGAATAAAGCAGAAGGGGATGTTTGCACAACATCAGGAGGGGCTGATGGACTTAGCAGAAGCTGAGGAAGGAATGAAAGACTGAGGACAAAGAAAGGCTTCCTGATGCGGGGAAGGAGTAGGAGAGAAGGGCAAATGCCAAGAAAGTAGAAAACGGACAGAGTAAGGATAACGTATGAGTGTAAGTATAGGAAGCAGAAGGATAAGCAGGATGACAATCATTGAAGTAGGAAGCTTACGTTCAGCTGGAAGAAGCCGAAGAAGGTGTCTCAGCCTAGGTCAAAATAATTTCAAAGGGCTGGAGCCAGGTTGCAGGAGATTAAGAAATGATGTAGAGATGAGAGGAAATGGAGCCAGCAAAAATAAACCACCCGCTCCAGAATCTAGAGATGAAAAGGAGATGGAAGCTGGCAAAAGAAAGTGAAATGACAGGAGATATCTTTAGGATGGGGAAAAAAAAAGGCATAGACTAAAGCACTGGAGCTTAAAGCAGACAGAGAGCAATAAATGCATCAACAGTACAACAACAGCAGGCATGAAGGGACAAGGTCAAGTTGGAGACAGTTGCAGACCTGAAAATCAAAAGCAAGCAGAGATCTCATGATTAGGAGTCTGAACCAAAGGAAAGTGAAGAGGCTGGACCAACACTGAATATTCATTTCAACAAGTTACCAATGTCCAAACTATAAACCACAACGAAGTCTATAAATACCAGTCAGGGAATAAAAACACAGTATGGACAGAACCTATGGGGAAAGCATATTTCAGAGAGGCAAGATAGTGACTGATACTAACAAAGAGTTACTGACCTAGGCAGGATTTGACCATGGGGACTACTATGTGAAGGCTTGCAGTGCACAAGGATGCTATGGCATTTGCACAGGAATGCTATATTATGCACGCAATGAATGCACGACATCATGCATATCATACTTGTGCCATGTGGAAGTTGCACAGGAGATGTCATTAGTTTTGCCAGAAGTGCCTGGACCCAAATCCAAACGCTGAAGTGTGGGTGTCCTCCAGAGTACCACAGAACACAGCTGAGGTCCCAACAAGATGCTCCCACAGGAAAGGCAGGGCCATGAGGCAGCTCCTCCACTTTCCCAAGGCGCAGGCAGAAAGATAAGTCAAGTGGCAGCTGCGACATTTCTGCCAGGCCTCCTGTTCCTGGGAACTAGAGGGGCAGAAATGTAGGGGCCATGTGGCACTAAGAGAACATCACCACTTGCTTCTCAAGATGAACCAAGTGGTGACATTGTCTTATTCTCTCCACTCCAGAGACCTGTGCTTCCCAGGTTGCATTCAAATGCAAGAGATGTGATGAACACCTTGAAAAATGAATGGGTCCAGGTCAGACCTGTATCTGGCAACTCCATGCCTGACCCCACGCAGTCCGTGGCCAAAGCCAGCATGTGACATGAGCTGATCAAGTGACTCATCACGCTGCTTCAGGGATAAAACAGTGACACAGTGAATATTTAATTCTTTCCCTTGTGAACGAAGTACGCTGCTCAGTAAACACAGTGCTTTCAGCTAACCATGCACCGTAGCCCTCCTTCTCTGTTAATGAGATTAATGAGTTTGGCAAGCCAGGGACTGCTTTAATAAATGATTAGCTGAGCTTTAGCAAATTCTCATCTGACTAACCTTCCCCACCCTACCCCCATGTGAATGTCTATACCAAGAAAAGAAAAGAAAAGCAGCTTTTGGGAAAACACAGGAATTCCTTTTCTACCCAAAAGCACTTGGGAGATGTGCAGTAAATTATCTGGCATCTTCTATATCCTATCCCAAGCTCTTTATTAACTTTTGAAGTATTATTTTCGGATCCTTTTCAGAAATAGCATTTAAGAACAACACAGTGCCTCAGATTTAGAGACTGGAGCAGTGGAAACTCTAGATCTATTTAAGTCAAATTATATATAATTATATATGGCTGAACTGGGAAATTATACACCTGTTACTTCCTCTGCCAAAAAAATGATCGGAATGAATTCATGTAGTACGTCACTGCTCTAACAGCATCCATCAAAAAGGCCAACAGGATGTTCGACTGCCTGAAAACAAGATGGTGGCTTCACACCTATCAGTTATGTCCATGCACGTGAATTACAGAGGTCTGCTTGGGCTTCCTCAACTTCAAGAAGAAACAGCTGACCTTGAAAATCTTCAAGAGACTAGCCAGGATAAGGAAAGGCTCAGATGTATCACAGGACAGAACTCTGGGCTGTTTATACAGCAGAGCAAAAAAGAGTGAAAGATGTGAAAAAGGATGACAAGCTTAGTGACAGCACCATGGCAGCTCTTTGTCTAGTTTAATACAAGTAGGACTAAAAAGAAACTGAATTGTGCTCTGCTATGTTTTGACTCTTGCAGACAGAGCAAGATCAGCCCTTATTTCAAAATCAGCATGGAAATGTAATTCTGCACTCCAGAGAAGCAACCTGTTCATTGTGACTTTCACAATGTTTGAACTTTCACAATAAAAATCCAGCTCGTGGGAGTCTCATGACTACGTGACAATTTTGCTTTCCTTCTTTCTGGTTCTCCTAAATCCCCAGAAAAAGGTCTGCAAATATTCATCAACTGCATCTTAAAAACACAGATATTCTTACCCTCAAAAAATAAAGAGAATACATGGATTTGTGTGTCTGTGCATGTGTATATATACACTCCCAGAGAATGAGCTTAAAAATAATCACACTTCAGAAATATAATTGTATGGTTTTTTTCTGTTTCTCATTGCCAATGTCTATTTGTCTCCTTTCTCTGACTCTTTTCCAAAACTATCCTCAGATTATGCATTCAAAATATGCAATCAACATTACACACAAGCTATCGCTAATACATTTTAGTGGTGATTAAAGAAAATTCCAGGAAGTGATTATAGAGGGGATATTTGTAAAGGCACATTTGAGCCTTGTGAGCCTGATCTTCATAAGCGCCTTCCATGAGTAAAAAAGAGAAGGCAACTGAGAGGTAGTAACTTGGGCTCTTGCTTTCCAGTTGCCCTCTGGAGGAGCCTATGCCTCCCTGAGGCTAGATGAATCCCAGGAAGATTTACCTTCACTACACAGCCTTAAGTTAGCCTTATGAATAGAATCATAGAATGGTTCGGGTTGGAAGGGACCTTAAAGATCATCTAGTTAGAACAAAGTTGATCTAAAGCACTAATCCCTGCAAATAATGGCAAAGCCAAATACCGTAGTTCAGTGTAATAGGTCTCAGACTGCATCCTTCTAGCATGTAAGAGAAGATCTGAGTCCAAGAGAAGGCAGCACACGTAATTCTTCACGTCAGAACGGGTCTCCCTATCTATGCATGTATCGCATCTCTTTCTTTGCAATTACTTGGCTCCCACGACCACTTGCTTGAGGCAATGCAGCTGATGCTATGAAACTACAAAAATTACATCCCCCAATTTCAGGCACCTTTATTGACAGGACTGGCAGTTGTGCACACAGAATGGAAGTCCTCAGGCCCTGAACCAGGCACCTCAGGAAAACTACACCCAGAATATACCTAAGGACTTTGGCAGAAAAGCACATTCATTGGTAAGAGACAGTGCTCCTAGGGCAGTTTATATCACTTCCCCAAACAAAATAAACTGTTGGGCAAAAGGATGCTATATCTTTCTTTTTTGTGTCTTGGCTACTATGCAGCAATTAAAAGTGTTCTTTCCCTCACTGCTGAACACAGCCACATCATCCATACTTTCAAATGTGGATCAAGCCTGAATCGGGAAGTGCAAGATCTGGGCTTGGAGACTGAAGAGTCAGAGATGATAAACAGCTGTGTAAACAGGTGAACAGAGAGCCAGTGGGATCACCCAGGTCGTGCTGTACAGATTCTTGCCTACTCATGCTGGACTAGATCCAATCCGTGCAATTTATCAGCAAAACTCATCACCATCAGACTGTGTTGAGTGCCTTACAGGAAATGAATTGGATGTCTTGGTCTGGTCCCTATCAGACTTAGTGTTCTTAGCTCTGTGGCCACTAATTGTCAACTTTTTTAGCCAGCCAGAAACCAATGCCTAAACAGGTCAGCTGCAGCTGAGGTAAAATCACGGCACTGCTTTTTACAGCTCCATAGCAAACCCAAGAATTTCACCTCCCTAACTGCTTAACCTGGAAGGGGGCAAAACCAAGGCAGTCGGAGAAAATCATGGCCTTGCACACCCACTACTCACAGCACAGAACCTCAATACAAAAACACTCCATGTAGGACACAGCCCAAACTCTGCAAACTAACTGCAGTAAACATTGGACTATTCCTTGCTCTTTTCCATTCTCTGTGATGCTGTCCCCAGATACCCCACGCTCCTGACTTCTCTAGGGAAGTACACAGCCCTGAAACGCCAAGGACTGCATAAGGGCTTTCGCAAGAGCTCAAGACATTTCATGGGCTTTTCTTGGCATCGGTTTCCCTTTACCAGCTTCCCTGCATTCATTACACTCTCTTACAACCTGCCCTTTTCACACATTCACAAAAGTCACTCTGGATGTTTTCAGGTGAATTATCTCAGCTTTGGCCACCAGATCAAATCCACCCTGTCTTATCACTGTCTGAAAGCTGTTACAATCATCAGACAGCTCCTGGTTCACAGTCTTGGTTCAGCATCCCAGAAATCCTTCCCAGAACTATCACTCAGAAGCCTGAGAACGAAGGAAAAGAAATGGGAAGAGTCTCTCCAAGCCTTGTAACGCCAAGCCATAACACCCGTCCTTGGGATGGCATTGGGATT
Source organism: Cariama cristata (assembly GCF_000690535.1). Classification (NCBI taxonomy): domain Eukaryota; kingdom Metazoa; phylum Chordata; class Aves; order Cariamiformes; family Cariamidae; genus Cariama; species Cariama cristata. The sequence continues at coordinate 2,613 of NW_009624863.1, read as the reverse complement.
TCCACTGCTGCCAGTCCCACTCAAGGTGATCTCACAGGAATAAAAAGTAAGAAAAACATGAGACTTCTTCCCAGTTATACTATGCTTATGCTGCATGCAGCCAGCCAAGGGAAGTCAGATGAATAGTCTAAACCAAGGCAGATAAAACAGTCCATCCATCCATTTCCCTGCCTTCCCAAGAAGTCTAGTCAAGTTGGCCAGGAAACAGCAAAGCACAACTGTGCTCCAGGATGCCCCCTCAGCTTGCTCTCCTAAACTGTGGCTGGGAAAGCAGAGGTAGTAAATCTACCCACCTTTGTACTACACCACTGCATTGTAATGGCTCTTCTGCATAGGGAGAGTAAACAAGTACCAAGTGCTAAATTATTGGGGAAAAACTGCTTAACAGGGAGAGAAGATCACAATTTAATGGGGACAGTCACAATTTAATGGGGACAGTCTTCTAACTGTAATCTTTCCAAGCTTAGCCTGAGTCTTGAGGTGGAAAAATTTGCTCTGCTTGTTCTGTAAGTAAAACTGGAATTTAGTCTCCAGTGCAACACTTCTCTCTAGTTTTAAATGCACTAGGAATTACAGCATTAATAAGAATAATTAATATTTAAATTAATAATTAATAACGGTAAACACAAGGGGAGGATTCATTCCAGAATCAAGCTCCACTTAGTAGTTTACAAGAATCAGCTTTACACAGGGTCTTAAGCATACCTGACAAATTGTACCTTCTTTTTCTAGAATGAGAAGGACACAGTCCCACACATATCCTAACCCGTGTCACTTCACAGAAAGGAATAAAGGGGGACCTGCTCTTCATCTTTTTGCTGTTGTAATTAAAATACCATCTTTAGGCACGTGGGAGAGCAGGGCAGGAGGAAGAGAAGCCAAACCAAATCCATTGTACCTCAAGCAGGATTTTTTGAAATTGCAGTAAGAAGTCACAATGCACAAAACCAAACAAAAGATAAATGCAAGAGCCAAAAATTAAAGACAAACAAAGGACAGAGAGAAATTATTGCTGGGAGGAAAGGGACTGCAAGTGCTGATTAGAAATTTCTCAGCCCACCTCGAAGAGGGAGGAGGGGAGAGAAGGGGGCGAGAGCCTCTCTCTCTTTCTTGCTCCCTTTTGTCTCCCTGCTTCCTCCTCATCTTGCACTGTCTCTTACCCTGGCCCCTCCACCTCCCAACCCCCACTTCTCTTCCCCCGAGTGGAGTGTACCACTCCAGCTGGATTAGGACTCCTTACCTTGATGCAGACCTTTCATTCCTTTGCACAGCCACTGGGGAGCCGAAAATCCTGAATCCATGTTTGCTAGCCTCTCTCCCTTTTCTGTGCAGACACACAGACGCTCACACTCACTCACACACACACGCACCTTTGCTTATTTGCTTTCTCTCAGCCATGAAAAAGGACAGCAGCGCCTGCTCTATCACTGGGCAGCAGCGGCCGGGAGGCTGGAGGGAAGCAAGCTGACACCGGCTGCCTCCATCTCTCGGCACACAGCTACGGCTAACCTGTTGCCTGCCGGAAGCCTTTGCTTGCCGGTGGTCGACAGCACCAGCAGCAGGCAGTCCTGTCTCAAAAGCCCAGGACTAGAGGAGACTGGAAGGTCTTCCTACTGCAGTGGTACCTCTCTCTCTGCGTAGACCTTGCATGCTCCGAACAGTGGGTGCTGCCAGTAAACATGAACTACCTTTAATGGAGGGAGAAAGATGTCAACAGCCCAGCCTTTTAGCTTGATGGAGAAGTCCTGATCTAGCCAGACAAGTCCAGATAATTAAGCTCTTTAAAAAGAGGGGAGAATGTAACACCATGTTTATCTACACCCTGTACTCCTTTACCAGTCGCTGGATGCTATTTATCAGCATGCTACTATGGCTAGTAGGAAAGGAGTGGTAGTTGTGGGTGCGCTGGAACTCCAGACCAACTCAGTGCAGCTGGATACACTCGGAAGCAGCCAAATGGCAGGGAGGGAAGCAGGGAGAGAGGCAAGGAGGGAGGATGAGCTGGAAGCTGCCGAAGCCCCAGATGAGGCCATGAAACCCTGGAAGGGAGCAGTAGGCAGGCACTGGTGTTGAAGATGACTCAGAGTGAAAAAGCAAGGAAAGGGGTGGGTGGGTGGTGGGGGAGAGGTGTTATGACTAAAAGCCGAATTTACTGCTTGTGAATCCTAAATCTGAATAGGAAGAGGGAAGAGCCTGAGGTCTTTTTTGTAGGATACATTGGTGGGAAATCTATGCCACTTAATCCAAGTGAGTCTGTTTCTTCTTTCAGCCTGTAACCAGCCTGCCTGGCTAAGTCAGCCCACTGCAGCTCTTCCTAAAGCCTCCTGCTCCTGCCTGTTCCTGCCTGCTGCACCGGCTCAGAAGAGGCAGACCCTGCCCCTGACCTGACGGAGCTCCCTCTTTCTCCCCGATTCCCGGCTGCCCTGCCGCTCTCGTTCCGCTGTAAGCCCTACCCTCTGCTTTCCTCGCTGTCCACCTCTCAGACCCAGCCCCTTTTCACCTCGTTCCCCCGGCCCTCTTCCCATCGCAAAGCCCTCTCTCCTCTCCTCTCCCCCTTGCTGAGGGGGGGCTTGCCCGACCTCTTTGGGAGCCGGCCGGGCAAGAGGTGGTTGG
>NW_009624862.1:0-25296 GCF_000690535.1 Cariama cristata | reverse complement strand
TTTTTCTTTATTATATATCGAAAGGAAATGCCAACAACTCCAAGAATGGCAAATGCTTATGCCAGCTTTTCTGGAAATAGCAATTTCTCTTCAGACTGACAGTCCCTTTCCTTTCAGTGCTCCAAATTGCCCATTGTTTAAATTTTTTTTTTTTGCTTCTTTTTAATTAATAATTTCTCGAAAAATATGAGGTTTTTAAATTCTTTACTTTTTTCCTTATTTGTGAATATAAAAGACAAAGAGACAGCTTTAAAATTGCAGTATAAAACCTGTATGTTTTATTACAATAATGGGTGGGAGGCACACGGACGAATTAGGACCAAGACGCCTCCCACACTTACTTTATTTCAAAAATGGCAAAAAAATGTGTACGGGAGTTTTTCATTGGGGTTGACTTTTACAAGAGAAGGTCTCCATATTGGCATGAAAAATAATAAATACAATATGTCAGATTGCAAAATACATTTGGATTTTAAAATAAAGTCATTCTTCTAACTTGTTTAATGTAACATTATATTTTAATTTACAAATATAGAAACTGATCTGTCAGACAGTTACAGTTTAAAAATGTACATATGTATATTATTCAAAATAATGTGTCCTCATTAAATTCTGTTTCCTTTGCATTTGAAGTGGCTTTCTATTTGCTGCCGAAGAGCCTGTTTCTCATTGACTAGAAGAGCAAGTAATATTAGAGTAATTTCTGCAAGCTGCAGAATGTTCAGGCTATTTATAGATTAAAATTGTAATTCTCCAGTGCAAATGAAACCAATCTTATTCTGTTTAAACAGTGTGCTAGAAGTCCCTTCATAAATAGAGAAATCCTCTTCCAGAATCTTCTGTTAGCAGGTGTCTGAATCCTGCAGGAAAAGTCACTGTTATTTCCACAGGGTCAGCTATTACATGGCGTCAGTTAGCTGCAGCCAGGAAAAAGGGGAATTACAAATTGAATTAGCGTAATCTACAGAAAAAAAGGATACTTCAATAACGGCTAATCGCGTGGAAAACCATTAGGGTGAGTAATGAGAAAGTATACAGTGTGTCCACCCTTTAAAACAGGGTGCATGGCATTATTTAAAGCACTCTGTATTATGAAAAATAATTTGCACTTACTGAAAATACCTCCCTAATCCATGTTTACTAAACATTCTTCCCTCCTGCTTTCAAAGATGAAGAAAAATAACATGGTTTTCAGTGAATATTCTGATCTCATGATGCTGAAAAAAAAGGAAAAAGGAGAACTTCACCATTGCATGTGAGGAAAAGAGGACTTGGCACTTCACAGAGGCAGCTGGTGCTGCCCAGATATGAGAGAAGTAGTGAGGTGATCTCAAAGATAATGTAGTCACCAGATTTGCTCCCTAAGAAATAACCCTCTGACGTGAAGGCATCAGGCAGAGGCTGTAAGTAGAAGCATTTGGGAAGAACTCTGAAGTACTGAAGTTGTCTTGAAGGATGGAGAACCTCAGGGGCCATCACAAATTCCTTCATCGTTCATTCAAAGCTGACTTCATTTGTGTGTTTCAAATTGGGACAGCCCTTTGGGATGTGCAAAGTATGATTTTCGCCTTCTTTTCTCCTCCTCTTCTTGCTGGAGTGGATATTTTAATTGGTCTGAAATAAGCATGCAGATTTCTGAAGTGCTCGACACCATTCCATCTTAGCAGATTTGATGTCACTGCAGGGCCACAGGGCAAAAAAATGCAGATGGATTTACAAAAATAATTGTTTCTCCACCTCTGTATTTAAAACTGCCAGTAGTATACATTGTTCTAAGTATTTTCGTGACAAACAAAAATAAATCAGTTTGATATCAGTTTTGTTCTTCATTCGTTCAAGCTCACCATATGCACATTTGGCCCATGCCTAAGTGCATTATAAGGCTCCCGAAACATTTTGTTTCAAAATCTGTGCCATTGTCTTGATAATAGATCAGTGAGCCGCTTCAAATTAAGCCCTCTGTCAATAATATGTGATGACTTTAGATATCTAAGACAAAAGTCCATCCTAACAGCCTTTTAAACTTCTGTTTAAAATACCTGTACAATATTTAAGAAAATAATTTTGTTTATGCAGCACATAATGTCTAATAGTTCTGTGGGCCCAGGTATGGCTATGCATTTTCACTGGAAAGAACATATGTCATTAGGTTTATAACTAAAAATCATCCTGTTGCTCAGGGCAAGGTCAAGTGTAATGTCCCCTGGAGCCCCTCTCCCTTCCCTTGCCAGGCAGTGGTGCAGGAAGAGCACGCCCGGCCCTGCCGTACCCCCCAGCCCCCCTCCTGCCCTGGGCCTTCATCTCTGCATCTAGCTACAACCTCTTGGTAAAAATGTGAATGTGTATGCAGGTCATGGCAGCCAAATTCCTGCTCCACAACCAAAATTTACTGACAAAACTCAACTGATAGGGAAACTTATTTTGCTATAGAAAGAAGAAAAGCTCATTGTCTGGCTTAAGCAATTCTTCTGGCTATGGCAGCAGAATCAGCTCTGCAAATAGAAATATGTTATTGCAAGGCACGGAGAGCAAATAGGCAAGTTGCCTTCTGCTGATATTATATTGTTCTCATCTATTTCTGTTTCACTGTCTCTTGTGTGTTACTGCCTGTTAAACAAAAACATACTAGTGGTTTAAATTCCTATTCAAACTGTGCACATTCTTTACTATTCTTCCAAAATTTGCACAGTGCATTTAGCTACTTTTGCTGGAGACATCCTTTTGGTGGAGGTATAAAAACAATAAACTATGGAGAAAAAACAGCTCTGAAATGTCACAGAATTTTAATGGATGAAAAAGAAAACCTTTTCATGTTGACTTCTTGCCCTTTTCTCACTGGTACTACCACATTCAAAAGAGATTGATAAGTTTTTATTTATGGAAGTCAGATCTATTAGAAATCTTACCAAAAACAATGGAGAGTTTGTCCATTAAACTAGATGATGTATACATTGGGCTGTTGTGAGATGGGGATAATGAGAGTGTAGTATGTTCCGAACTTGAAACGGGGCGGGACGGGGGAACGGGGACGAGGGGAGGGGGGCGGACCAACTCAAACTTGAAATATGGGGGAAAATAATTGGAAAAAGTCCTGTCACATTTTCTTCTCATTTCCTTGGGTGGAGGCTTTTGCTGTTTCGTTTGTCCACAGATGACGGTGAAGAATGGCTTGCTTTGATGAAGCGAGGCTGTGGACTTGAGCTCAAAGATAGGGAGCAGCAACAGCAGTCAGAGCAACTCCAGGTACTTGTACCAAATCACAAGGTGGTGTGTAGTACTGGGTCTTTGCTTACTACATAGCTTAAAGGCAATTCATAAGAATATTGAAGACTTGAAGCTTTCATCACTTGGGGCTTTCACCACTGCTTATATGACAATGCTCCATCTTACACTTCATTATGGCTTTGAAACATTAACCCCTTCTTACAGGGCAACAGACAAATATTCCATAATCCTATTAAGACTACAGCAAGATCGAGAAAGCCAACGGTATCCTGGACATTAGGAGAAGTGTTGCCAGCAGGCCAAGGGAGGTCACCCTTCCCCTCTACTCAGCACTGGTGAGACACATCTGGAGTGCTGGGTCCAGTTCTGGGCTCCCCAGTGCAAGACATGAACACACTGGAGTGAATCTAGCAAAGGTCCACAATGATGATGAAGGATCATCTGACATGCAATGGTGAGTTGAGAGAGCTGGGACTGTTCAGCGTGAAGAAGAGAAGACTCAGGCAGATCTTATCAATGTTTATAAATACCTGAAAGGGGGTGCAAAGAAGACAGAGCCAGGCTCTTTTCAGTGATACCCAGTGACAGGACAAGAGGCAATGGGCACAAACTGAAACACCAGAAATTCTGTATGAATATAAGAAAAATCATTTTACTATCAAGGTGGTCACACACTGGAACAGGCTGCCCAGAGAGGCTGTGGAGTCTCCATGCTTGGAGACACTGTAAACCCAACTGGACACAGTCCCAGGCAACCTGCAGCAGCTAACCTTTGTTACGAAAATTCCCAACTGGCTGATGTCAGCTAAGGAGAAAGGCTAGGATGCAAATCATAGAATTACTGGAGTGATTCTTTTATTCACACACATGAGGTGTCCCATTCAAACTGGGGCACTGTGAATGTAGTTTTGCAAGCATTTCAAGCGTTCAGGTGCAAGACAATTTGACTAATTGCTACTTAACAAACACACACTATCATTCACTAATCATAGTAAAACTTTGCAAAGCAACTGTAATTCTATAGTGTCATCATCCACCTTTGCATTGATCAGATGACCTTGGAGCTGCTCTTGCTATAGTTACTTATCTATGATGACAGAAAATGGGAGGGTTTCAAAGATGTGTTAGAGGGCCTAGGATGCTGGTGTTATCTTGGTTGTCCAGGGATATCTTTTATCCTTCGTGGACACCTTTCAAGTTTCCAAGAAGCAAAGTCCTTATCTCAGGGGCTAGGCTGTCCTCCCCATTATGATGAGCTGGGGTCCTTTAGTTTGCTTGCTTAAGCATGCCTATTCAGTATACAATGTAAACTATATATATTTTTTAAGAAAGTTAATACTATTTTATACTGTAAAGATTAAATGGTATAATAGTTAGGGAATGAGATTTTCCTAACACCCTGCTTTGAGCAGGTGTTGGACCAGATGATCTCCAGACGTGCTTTCCACCCCCGTGCTGTGATTCTGTGAGCACAGGGATGATTAGTAGGTAGTTCTTAGCAAAACTGACACTAGCAGCTATAACACAATGAGTTAATGTAAGGAGAATGTATGCTTCCATTAACCACTCCCTTGAAACATGTATGGCCAGCTAAGCTAGACATGAAGGCAAAATATAAGCACAGCACTGTGCGTGTACCTCCATGCCTTACCTATAGAAAGTTGAACCTTGCAAAGGAAAGAGCTCATTGTTTTATAACCTCAGGTTAAAAAACTTCTTTGTTTTAAGTAGTTTAATATCTTTTTTATTTCTTTTTGCATTGCTCAGATAAAATACAATCACATGTTTTCTATGGACTTTCTTCAGTGTTAGCATAATTCCTTTGGAAATCTGTCACCACGCTGCTATCAATGCATCTGTATCATACATCTTTCTGGGAGCTAGAGGGCAATGGCTTCCCACAGGAGATGGCAGGAGATTCCGGGTAACTGTGCTTGGGACAGGGAGGAGAAAGGGAAAGGAGCTAATACTAGCAAACACTAACTTTCTCTGACAGATATGCAAATTGAGCATGTCCCAGATGACTTGTATATTTGAAAGTGGACTGGTTCCTCAATCCTGCCACCTATAAGAGCCTTCCTGATTTGTAACAGCTACTTTCTAGGTAGCTAAATGGCTGTGTTGAGAACATTTTTACATCCAACCAAAGATGTATTTTTAATGTCATTGTATTAGAATGCCCTTGAACAGTAAGTCAGGCTGTATTTTTGAGTATATTCTCTAATCACATGTGAAAAACTGCAGAATGTTGTTCATTAGCATCTTTTAAAAACATCAAAGTGCAGGATCCAATCTTTATCACTGACTGACAATTTAACAGTCCATGTCAGCTTATACAGAAATGTTGGCTCCACAAGTAGTTCTTCTTAAAACCTCCTGAGTGTATGAAATGAGCCCAGCTCCCACAGTGTAGAAGCTCTGCTCCCTCACTGCCTTTCTGTGGAGGTTGTAAGGCTTTTCTAGAGAGCAACAAAAATGCAATGAAAGTTTCAAAACACGTCACAGACATATAAAGGGATCATGTTGTAAGAAATGAAACTGATGCAGCCTTGGAATTGAAAGTGGCAGTTGTGCTGTGTCGATAAATAATGAGGGAAAAAAACAAAGGATAAGGTATTAATTAGAATCTGTGGTAAATAAACAACGGACAGGAGGGTAGAAGACAAATAAAAGATTAAACATCTAAGGAGTTCATTCAAGTGTAAATTCACATCATAGTTCAGTTAAATATGTAATGCAAATACCAGCGTGTTAGAAATCCTGCTCCACCTAAAAAGATAATATGTACGTATCTCTTCAGGCTGTGTGCTGCGTTCCAGGTCAAAGTACAAAGCTGCTGGTCACAGTCGATCTCATAACTCAGATACAATTTAATGTAGGAATATTAGGGCAGGGTTTCCAAACTACAGCACCTCTATACAATAGCATACCCCAACCAAAAATAAACACATGTTCATATTTCGAAAAGTACTGTCTAATGTCAATGCTGAGATTTTCATCAAAGTACATCTTATGTATTTCCCGTAGTTCTAAAAAGTACCTTCTATATAACTTTTTTCCATTTTAATAGTAAATCAATAAGGTTGTTTTGCCAAGTCAAAACAAAAGCTTACCTGGGAGAAAACCAAAATTATGTTGGACGTCATTCATGTGTTTTCCTTAGAGCTACACTTTTCTCTTTGACTTCACCTTGCTGATTTTTTATATTTATCTAATCATATTCAATTCAAAAGCTGACTTTCAAACACTTTCCAAGTCCTTAAAGACTGTCACTCTTAATCCCATCCACAAGCTGTATCTAAAAGCACAGAACATTCCAATTACATTCAAATATTCCAGACCACTTCTCTAAACAGCATGCTAGGACAGTTAGAAAGCTGGATTCCATTTCAAATTCTTTTCAAATGTGTGTGAAAGATATAGCCAAATGAGGAAAGCCTTTGAGAAGCAACATCAATGAGAAAAAAGTTTAGAAAAGGCCTAAAAAAATGTTTTATCTTGGTGGGAAAAGATGCTAAGAAAGATGAAATAAGTCTTCTAGTATGTAGAAAAAGTTTTTCAAACAAAAGGGGCTGTGGTCTCTTTGTCTCCGTCTCTAATAAGACAAGGAAAAGGGAAGACCTACTTAAGATAAAGGCAACAGAGCTGGCAAAACGGCTGGAAGGAATGTCCTATGAGGAGTGGCTGAGGACTTTGAGGTTGTCTAGTTTGGAGAAAAGGAGGCTGAGGGGAGACCTCATTGCTCTCTGCATCTTCCTGAGGAGGGGAGGTGGGGAGGGAGGTGCTGATCTCCTCTCTCTGGTATCCACTGACAGGACATATGGGAATGGTTCAAAGCTGCACCAGGGGAGGTTTAGATGGGACATTAGGAAGCATTTCTTTGCTGGGAGGGTGGTCAGACACTGGAACAGGCTTCCTGGAGAGGTGGATGGTGCCCCAAGCCTGTCAGTGTTTAAGAGGTATTTGGCCAATGTCTCTTAATAACATGCTTTAACTTGGTCAGCTCTGAATTGGCCAGGCAGTTGGACTAGATAGTCATTGTAGGTCCCTTCCAACTGAAATAGTCTATTCTAGTCTATTCTAGTCTATTTTAGATCAAATAGCTTGGGTTCTCTGAGAGCTCTGCAGGTTTGTTCCCTCAAGATACCTGCTAGCCCAGCTTCCTCCAATTCTCTGACTCCCCAGGTGGCTCAGTCATGGGTGTTCAGTGCCGGCCACACAGCTCAGGAGTAGCCTGACTAACATACGTTGGGGTCCACCCCCTCAAGGGTCCTTGCTGCCTGTCTGCACTGCTACCAGCACTCAAGCTAGCTAATTCAACTAGATTTGCACAACCTGCAGTCATAGCAGCATGTATCTTCAAAAATACTGCTGAGCTTCAGAACCCATCTCCATCTGTCTGCCAGCATAGGAAAGGCACACAAAGTGCCAGTTGTCTACCATGCCTATTTAGGAAACCAGAAAATGAAGAGTAGTCAAGGAATGTCTGCTCTAACTTCATTAGTCAAGTATATCATCTACTTAGGAGTTCCACCACAAGGAATATGAATAAGGGCTGTGATGTATCATTTTGTAACAAAAAGTAATAAACAAAGATGGAAATGGTGAGGGTGGGAAAGGAGCTGTGTATTTCCTAGAGAGGTAGCTAACCAGGTAACAGCAGTGTTTCAGATCACAATGCCCAAGCCTTTTAAGCAGGCAGTTACCTTATGAAAGACAGCAGCAAAGAACAAGGAAGTTAGGAGCAATCAGAGCTATTTTGCCGTTACCTGTTAGAGCCTTCCCATACTTTGACTGACATTGCAGAACACAAAAGAATATGCATAACAATCTCAGCTGTTGTTTGTGTAGATTTTGGTAGCGTGCAAATGCACATGTTCATACAAGTATGTGGTTTTACAGAACCTTCCACTCCTCCCACTGGTGTGGTCTGGCCTGCACCAATAAGGAGCTCAAGCAACCTCACAGAAAGCTGCCCAGATATGATCTGTCCATAGACTAAACTGACATATAACAGAGTGCTTCAGTTCCTCAGACCAGCTCACCACACAGTCATAGAGTGCAAGAACTGGGTAGGGGAGGGATGATACTGCTTCAATCCCCACTGAGATCACAAGCTGCTGGGGAATGTCAGGTTAAGAGCTATCTGTTCAATGTTGGTGCAGGGAAGGAATGGTTGTCACATCAGCCCACACAACACAGCTCAGGGAAACACAGTACCATGCCATAAAATCAGGAAACAGCCAATAGTTTAAGAAAATGAAACCAACACTCACAGAGTGGCTCAGCAGATAACTGGCCTGCAATAATCAAAGAAGTGCAGCTGCTCTTTGCATGAGCACTAAGATTACGTAGATACGGGCTTATGCCTGCGGAGATTCCCTCAAGCTGTGACCTCAGCAGAGTGCCGACCTGCCTACTGCTCTTAACAGGTCCTGCTGTCTCTGGACTGGTTGCTGTTAGCGTTACAGTGCTTGCAAGACTCATTCCCAGGGAAAAGGATCATTTGCAGTTCACTCAGCTTTCCCTGTTCAGCAGCTGAGAATTTAAGTAAATGCCAGGGAATGTATCTTCCTGTGGGCCAGTGGCAGCAGGCAGAAAAACATGAAGAACACAATGCAGTGATCACTGTATATGTATTTGTGACTGTTTCTGATTGGCATTTGTCACTTCATTTTCATCCTTTCTTTAAAGAGAACCACAACCCCAGAGGGAAGGAAAGTAACATGCAGGGAGTTTTGAGAAAGAACTGCAGGGCCAATAATGGGCAAACAGAGGAAATTATGAGAGACATGGCCAGTCTCATCAGCATCAGAAAAATACGTATGTGACTCATAAGTCTTTTTAAAGAAAAGTTGAGAGGCTATTGCCAGAGTGAACACAGAAGTTATTTGCCTCTGAAAAGAAAAAATTCTGGAGGCCTTTGTGTGACCTCTACACCTGAAAAATACAGCAGATGATGGAACAGATAAATATCAGTAGGTATCAGTAGGATATACAGATCACACTGGATATGAACAGTGATCTCTAATTTCAATAGGAAAAGAAAATGCAGAAAGAATGGTATCATTATGGGAACTACTAATAGACATTAGAGAACGAATCCTATGAGTTGCAGCAGGGGACAGAATTTCAGTGGTGAGTTTCCACATCAGTCACTGAGAAACAAGATAGAATTTTTGACTCAGTTTTGCTGAATAATGAGACTACAGGGAAAGACCTGATGTACAATAAGAATTTTTATTTTAATAAATAATGAAGTCATTCTAGCAGAGCTGATTTTATGCTGGAGAACCACATCAACAAACTTCATTATTAAATGTCTGCAAATGGCATCTGAAGGGAGAAAAACTTGTGGGAAAGGGATGCTGCTGATTGCCAAATAGGGAAGGTGTACCATACTGAAGCAGCAGACCTGGTTAATGGAAATAGCTACCACCAAAAAAAAAACCCAACCCAAAACCTTGTGAAACCAATGAATGAAGAACTTAGTCAAAGCACTGAGAGTAGAGCAGCTAAAGAGGATCCTGTCTTACAAGACTGGTAGGATTGAAGCTGACTACTTGTAATGATAGATGAGAAAATGCAGCTAGCCAGGTGTACTAACAATGATCTGGTTAATATGAGGATATATTGTCTGCACGGCCTCCCAGCCATCAGCGTCAAACATGGGGTAGATAACCTGCAACACCAGGCAAGTCCCCCTAACTGGCAGCAGAGCTGTGACCCTATAAACTGGGCTGAAGCTGGGGAAACTGAACAGCCCCTCTGGGGCAACAGCTTGATTTGGCCATTGCTTGGATTCCTACAGATGAGATATAACCAGCTGCCTCAGCAAGCACACACAGCTACAGGGAGAAAACTTTATAATGATCTCCAGGGAAGCAGGCTATGCCTCTATAAACAAAGGCACCTGCCAGAGGAAGCAGTCGCTCTTCCTCAAGCAAAAGAGTGCAGCAATGATCGACATCCACAGTGCTCAGGGCCAGCAGCATATAAAGCAGATGCTGCACTTCATGGCACTTGGTGTTCTCAGCGTCTCCTGTGCTGCGTCAAAGATAGAATTACTATTTCTTGTAATTTTTCATACCACAGTGTTTAAAATTATGTCAGACCTGCACCATAGCCTGGAAAGGTGATGTTTTTATTGCATCACATCAAGCATTAGTTTGTATCTCTTGGCCTTGACATGAGAATATATGGGAGTGTTTAATGTACAGTCATATCATTCTATCTGCTGAAAAGTGCAGCAATTAGGGATTCAACAGGTAGTGGTATAATTTTTCCAATAGGAATTTGTGCAATAGCAGATGGGTGCATGCCAAGAATTAAGAAATACACATAGCTAAAGTACATAGGGAAGTATATAATGATAGAAAGCAATAGTAATATGATCAACACCAACAACTGGAAGAGATGCTGCCTTTTCCACAGCTGGCTTTGTGGTGGCTGGAGATGCTGTTTGGTTTCTAAAACATGCAGTACCCTGGTGACCTTACCTAGTTGTTCTCAGAACAGATACCACTCTGAAGGGTTGTGGTGGGTTGACCTTGGCTGGCTGTGAGGTGCCCACCCAGCCACCCTCTCAGTCCCCCTCCTTAGTAAGATAGGGGAGAAAATAAGATGCTAAAGCTCCTGGGTCAAAAAAAAGACAGGGAGATAACTTACCAGTTACCATTATGGGCAAAACAGACCTGACTTGGGAAAAATTAATGCAATTAATTTCTGATTAAAATAGAACTGGATAGTGAGAAACAAGGGAAAAAAAAACTAAAACAACTTCCCCCACCCTACTTCATTTTCCCAGGCTCAACTTCACTCCTTCTTTCCCAACTCTTGCACCTCCTCCCTCTGCCACCCCAAGTGGCCCAGGAGGATGGAGAATGGGGGACTATGGTCAGTTCATAACAGTTCCGTTAGTCCATAGCTGTTCCTCTCTGCTGCTCCTTCCTCCTCAAACTTTCCCCCTAACCCAGCTTGAGTCCTTCCCACAGGCTGCAGTACTTCATGAACTGCTCCAATGTGGGTCCTTAAATCCAATACAAGGATTTTCAGCTTCTTCATCTGTGGGATTGGACGTACAACTTCTAGTGAAAGCACTCTTGCTGCCACCCTGTCAAGGCCCAACCAGCAGTGCCTTGATTAAATTGTTCGATCCCCGGGGCAGAAATTAAGACACAAATGAGGTCAAGTGTCAGCTCCAAGCTAGGTATATTTTTGTTTTCTCAATGAGGATATAAGCGATAGGAGGGAGAGAGAGAGAGAGAGAAAGGAAAGAGCAGCGAGTGATCGAGATCGATTAGCAAGAGATAGTCACCACCCTGGATCCAGTGTTGCTCCTACCACTCATCCAGTCATCGGTGGTGGGCATGTGTGCCCTCCAAAGAGGTCGGCTTCCTTTTATATCTTCTTGCCATCTCACTCTCAGTAGTCTTGTGTATTTCTCAGAAGGTGTGTACTTCTTGGAAGATACCCACACAGGAACATAGTGTATGCGTAGTACACCCTTTGTGGTCGTCTTCGTGACAGAGCCCCTCCGCAGGGAGCCCCAGCCCGAAGTCGGCCTCCACATTCAGTGTAGGTGTACTCTTTGTGCACGCGTCAGATGTTCTCACTGTTAACATCGACTCTACTGTAGGTGTTTTCTATCCCGGATATCTTAACCACATTCGCCTAGGCTTTGAGGCAGCTAGCTAGCTCAGTCCTCCACAGGGCTGGAAACGGGTGTCTCAATTGTGGTATCAGAGACTGTTTTTTCCTCCATGCAGTCACTGGCAGCAAAAGCACAGGAGGAAGTTTTGTACACTTTATGTACCAAGAAATGTTTGAGGCAGAATGGTCACCTCTCTCCATCACACACCCTTCTAACAAATGTGTTTTAGTGGTCGTCATTATCTTCCTCAGATGCCTGCTGCTTATCATGGTCATTCAAGACAGTCAAGGGAAAGGATGAAAAAACAGGGTAATGGCAGTGATCAGTGGAGTACGGTATTGTAAGATCAGTGTCAGTACGGTGAAACATTGGAAGTAGAAGCAGTCAATAGCAGGGTATTACAACATAAAACTTATTCACTGCATGTTGGAGGACAGTACAGTGCAATACAAGCACACTGCCTAAGGGAAAACATTTCTGGAGTAAACTATCCACAGAACTATACCAAAGCTACACTTCAAATCAAACTAGTTGTTTGCTCCAAAGAAGGAGACCAGGAATAAGTGAACATATTTGCAGTATGGGAAATCAAGCAACCAAGATAAGGAGCAAGTCAGTAAGCCTGACTATTCAAAAGTGCCTATATTGAAGAATATTCACATTTCTCAAAAGCATCACTTGTATTATTTCCCTTTTTTCCTCCTCATTCCAGGAAAGTTCTGCTGTTTTAAGACCGTATGTCTAATTAATTGCATTTTATTAGCTAAGTATTGCTCAGATGGTGTTTCATAATTTCTCAAGTTTCTGGATAGTAGCTCAAGACAGTGCTGTGTAAGTGTTTTAATAAAGGCATCCTAGAATAGAATTCTTGCATTATTTTCCTAAGAGAGCAATGGTTTCCTAAACAAGAAAATAGAAAGAGGCAAACCGGAAGCAACCTTGGTTGGTAAAAGAGAAAGCGAAAGGGGATGAGAGCAGTAGAACCTCCCAAACACCCTGCATCTATTTCCTCCTATTTCTCTGCAACATCCAGCTTCTGACTTGCCCAGTCTACAGCATTTAGAGACTGTGTTGGAAGGATAAATTAGGAGCATGCGAGGAAAAGGTAAGGAATAATAAATGGTCTCTAGCAGGCACTGTCTTTTCTCTCCTCTAGATGTGGGTGTTTGCCACTGCAAAAAACTGATCATATGTCTATCGATGCTCTTTCCTTCCTACTATTTCTGAAGTTTATAAACTAACTTTAGGGGTTTTTTTCCCACACTTTAGAAGAGCAGTTCAGCCGAATTTTAGCTGTTGGTTCCCTGCTTGAACGAAATATATGTACTGAACAACTATAGGAAAAAGCCTGCAGAACAGAACAGTTACAGTAAGTACATGCATATTTGTACATGCATATTTACTTCTAGGCTGGAATATTTTATAAAGACCTGATGGCTTAGCCTGATACCATTTTTTTTGAGACATTAATTTTTTATATAAGATGATCTGTAATCTACTAAAATAAACTTTCCCAAATCTGTTACAACATCTGCACATGAAAAGTAGTTGTTATGGGTTTACAGTGAAATAATCCCAAGTAATATGTCCTCAAAGAAATTATTCTGCAGAAATAATATGATAGAGTTGTTCCATGTTGGAAAATGACATCTTGAAAGTATTTCAGTCTGCCAGAATCATTAACTAGCCAGTAACATGAAACTTAGAAACACTGCATCAAGTCTAGGAAATGAAATTATCCCATTCTTGAGCTTTATCTTGTTGGGGGGGTTCCAAACAATCCAAATATGGAGTAACTGTTTTAAGGACATGAGCATGTTTGCTTTTATGTTAGGAGTAAATTGTGTCTCTATTTCAAAGTGTAATTTTGGTGAGAATTAAAATCATACTTTTACATTGCCAGGTTGAACACTGTCTCTGAGCAGAAGTGCTTTAGTTTCAGTTTCTTTTCTCAGCTTTTGGATACCCTGGGCGGAGTTACTGGTGAATACGATAGCTACGTCAGTCACGAAATAAAAACATTGAGCTTCTTTCCCCCACCCCTTCAATTTTTGACAATATGTGCTTACCATAGTGGCATTTTAAGGAACTAGAAACTAATTTTTCTTCTTCTGTGAGCAAAAGGGAGGGTCTGTTAAGAGAAAAAGCAAATGCAGGCTTCCGTAGCCTGCAGCCCCACCTTTTTCTGTGCTCTCATGGTTCGTTACTTAAATCAGGAGGCAGCTTGGCCAAAAGTGGGACAGCTGTTTTCCCGCACTACCTATAAGAAATCTTTATTATTGCTTCTCATTAAAGTTTGCAGTTTAGGAAATCAAATAATAGTTCGAGGAAAGCATGTCACTAGGGTGGGTTAGATAACCAAGTGTTCTTTCAGAAAACAAAATTTCACTGAAAAAATATTAGAAGTTATTTTGTCTCAGGAACACTCAGCCACGAATAAGAAAAGATGCATGGAGGTGACCATTACCACTAATGCAACAACTGTATCTGGGTGCAATTCCATGAAGTAAAAATTTTAGATGAATGACTATAATTCACCCAAAGGAAGTGAGAGGGTACAGTAAAATTAGGCCATATTAAGGAGAATTATTCTATTTTATTGTGTTTCTTTCTTTAAAGTTTTTGCAAAAAAGTCCACATTTACTAAGACAAAGTGGATTATAAGATGCTGTTCTTCCTGTCACTTCTCTCCACAAATGCTGCTGAACTACTTGTTTTTGTTTAATTTGAGAAAACTTAATGAACGCAAAAGGTACTGAAAAGGTTATATGGAAAAGATTTTCATTTGCAATAGGAACAGCCAAGTAATCACAGCAGTATCTTTCCACCCCAATGTCTCTTGACAGTGTTATTCAAGTAAATTCTGTACCTAACCACATCTAAGGGCAAAAAAAAGGTTGGATTGCCATGTGCAGCTGATTTTTTTTCTTTGCCAAACTGAGAACTTAACAAGAGCCATTTGTGACATGTACGCAACATTAACAATTGTCTGAAGGGTTGGACTAAAAGCATTGTAATAAATGGAGTAACTTCTGGCTGGTGGCCAGTCATTAGTGGTGTTCTCCAGGGCTCATTTTTAGGGTCTGTTCTCTTCAACATCTTTATCAATGACCTGGACACAAGAGTTGAATACAGACTAAGCAAGTTTGCTACTGACACTAAA
The DNA here is from genome assembly GCF_000690535.1 of Cariama cristata. Lineage (NCBI taxonomy): Eukaryota > Metazoa > Chordata > Aves > Cariamiformes > Cariamidae > Cariama > Cariama cristata. The sequence continues at coordinate 10,255 of NW_009624862.1, read as the reverse complement.
TTAAGAGAAGGTATTGATTGAGAAGCCTTACAGAGAGATCTTGATAGATAAAGTGCTGGGCAGTCACCAAACGTATGAAATTTAATAAGGACCAATGCTGGATTCTGCATCTGGGACAGTGTAATCCTGTATGTATGTATAGACTGAAGGACAAGAGGTTGGAGTGCAGCCCTGCAGAACAGGATCTGGGGGTTTTGGTTGATGGTAAGCACCATAAGAATCAACAATGTGCCCTGGTGGCCAAAAGGGCCAACTCTACCCTGGGGTGCATTAGGCACAGCGTAGCTAACTGGTCAAAAGAAGTGACAGTCCCACTATACTCAGCATCAGCGTGGCCTCACCTTGAGTACTGTGTACAGTTTTGGGCTCCACAATATAAGGATATGAAAATATTAAAATGTGTCCAAAGGAGGGAAACAAACATGGTGAAAGGACTAGAGGGCATGACTTATGAGGAGCGGCTGAGGATACTGGGTTTGTTCAGTTTAGAAAAGAGGAGACTGAGAGGTGACCTCATTGTCATGTTCAAATTCCTTATGAGGGGGAGCAGAGAGGGAGGAGCTGATCTCTTCTTTCTGGTGTCCAGTGATAGGACACAAGGGAATGGCTTAAAGCTGCATCAGGGGAAGTTCTAATTGGACATCAGGAAAAAGTTCTTCACTGAGAGTGTGGTCAAGCACTGGAACAAGCTCCCCAGGGAAGTGGTCATGGCCTCAAGCCTGTTGGTGTTCAAGTCTTTGGACAATGCTCTTATATATATCGCTCAACTTTTAGGTTGTCCTGTGTGGAGTCAGGAGTTGGACTTGATGATCCATGTGGGTCCCCTTCAACTCAGGGTTTTCTATGGTTCTATGATTTTATGGGGTTTTTTTGTTATTATTGGATGGCCCATAGAACCACAAATAGGTGTCCAAATGACCACAACTAGGTATCGGTCACAATTTTTGTGTAGTGCCAGCTACAGAAGTGGTTTAAAAACAGGATTCAAATAAAATAATTCTGCAATAAATCTGTCTCTTATAAGTAGCTAATGCCTTGTATATGATCTTACTTTTCATTCCCACGATGTCACCTAGTTGAACTGTTGTATTCCATGTGGCAGATTACAGTAATGAAGAAATTAATGGTTGATAATAACAAGGAAATATGTGATACTCAGTTGATAGGCTATTACAAATCACTAGTTTAGTAATTTTGTGATTTTTTCCTTAAAGAATGGAAAATGCAAACACTGGAAAAAGTGAGAAATCACATTCATATCAACATATCGAACAGTGGACGAAAGAGGAAGTCAAACAATGGGCAACTGAAGTTGTTAAGATTGACCAGAAATATGCAGAAATCCTGTTTAACCAAGAAGTGACTGGTTTTACTTTGAAACTGATGACTAAAGCAGATTTTGTGGAAATGGCCATACCTCATGGGCCTGCTCTTCAAATAATGCATTTCCTGAAAGAGCATGACATTCTACCTAAAGGTTCAAACCAGGCTGTGGAACAAGAAGGCACTGAACAGAGTCTTGATGGAGAAGGAGAAGATGGAGAAATTGCAAAGAAAGCGTGTGAAATGAAATATGAGTCATTTAATTCCAGTATACTGCAGGATTCTAAGGTGGAGCGCACAGAAGACAAAAAAGCAATGAAGTCAGCTGACAAAGAGAATGTATCAGAGAAGCCACTGTCAAGCAGCCAGCACCCAACTGGAAAGATGTGTATGCCATATCCTTTTGATAATTTCAGTGATGGTACTCGATACACACAGTATAATATTCTTAATGTCCCTGAAACAGGACCACTCAATCTCATTGATCCAGCACATGAATTCAAATTACTTACCAACACAGAGGAGGCACTAGAAGAGGATGTCATGATGAAATTTAGCAATGAAGTCTTTAGATTTGCTGCAGCCTGCATGAACTCACGCACAAATGGCACTATTCATTTTGGAGTACGTGACAATCCACATGGGGAAATTGAAGGAATAAAAGTTACCAATAAAGAAGCATACATTGACCATTTGAATAAATTCATCGGAAAGTACTTTGATAAGCTATACATCAGCATTGCAAAAGCTTGCATTAGAGAACCTAGATTTGTGGAAGTATTATTACAAAATGGAACTCCATCACATACGTTTGTCATTGAAATAGATGTAGTTCCCAAACACTACATCTGTGATACAAAGTATTTCTGTACCAAAACTTATGAATACAAGAGTAAGAGATGGAATAAAGCTGTCTTCATCCGGGATGGAGCTAGTTCAAAAAACATTCAAAATACAAAAGAATTTGACGCTTTTAAAGGTACCTTGACATCTTTAGCAGATTCTCGTAAAAGAGCAGAGGAAGAATATAACTTAAAGCAAAAGAAGCCAAAGAGTGAAGGACTAAAGCTAATTAGTCTGCTCACGGGTAACAGGGACTCACTAGATAGCTCTTATTACGACTACTACATTTTGGTAACAAACAAGTGCCACCCAAGTCAAACTTCACACTTAGACTTCGTACAGGAAGTAAAATGGTTTGCTGTGCTTGACTTTGATTTTGAGTCAGAAACGAGTGGTGTGTTCAAGACTTACCAAAAAAATCGACATGCCAAACTTCACTTCCCAGGTTATTATGACAACAGGGTGGGTTCAGTTTCTGAACAAGCTGAAAAGCTGAAACTGCATCAGGAGACTAACTGGATTTTCTGCAATGGTGGATCAGACTTCAAAGGCAATAATGAACTACCACTAGATCCCACTTCATGGCAAAGAGACAGGGCTGCTAGTGTCAGAAAAATGATTTCATTTCTTTTACACAAAGACGTAAGGCAGAATGGAAAGTTTTTAATAGTGTTTCTTTTGCTTTCCACAGTGGAAGATTCAGCAGATCCCCTTACTGAGACTTTTATGACATTTTACCAAGAATTAAAAGGACTAGAATACATGGTCTGCATTTGCATTGGTGCAGGTACATACCAACGATGGAAAGATCTTCTGCATGCTAGAGGCATTAGTAAGGAAGCACTTTCAAACAAATGTGTTTCTAATTTAACCCTGCAAATGGTAAATGGTACCATCATAAAATTAAATTCAATGACACAGTCTTCTGAAAGACTTCTGCCCTCTGTTGGTCATTCTACTGTTCTTCTAAAGAAGGAAGAAGACTCCATGGCAGCATTGGAAATACTTTGTGAAAACGAATGCAAAGACACAAGAATAGAGAAAGATGCAGATAAATTTAAAAAATTCCTGAAAGAGCGGGAAGAAGATTTTTATCGAGGTGGTAAAGTATCATGGTGGAATTTCTACTTTTCTTCTGAAAGTTACACTTCAGATTTTATCAGAAGGGACAGTTATGAAAAGCTTGAACACCTAATTGTGTCTTCATCTATCAGTGCTAATCAATCACCTGTAAAAATTATCAACCTTTACCACCACCCAGGCTGTGGTGGGACAACATTAGCTATGCATATCCTTTGGGATCTCCGGAAGCAATTCAGATGTGCTGTTCTGAAAAACAAACCGAGTGATTTTGGACCACAGCTGACAACTTTACTCACCTGTGGGGCAAACAACGACACAGGGTATTTACCAGTGTTACTTCTTGTGGATGATTTTGAAGAGCAAGAAAATGTCTATTGTCTGCAGAAAGAAATTCAGGTGGCTCTAACAGAAAAATGCATTCCGTATGTAACTCCTTTAGTAATCATTCTGAACTGTATGAGATCTCAGAACCCTGATGAAAGTTCAACAATCAATTTATTGAACAGTATTTCTTTAAAACATATGCTTTCTGAAAAAGAGCAAAGGGCCTTTGATCAGAAACTAAAATATATTGAAAAGGTGCATTCAAATCCTGACAATTTCTATTCATTTATGATTATGAAGCAAAACTTTGATCCACAGTACATAGAAAAAGTGGTAAAAAATACCTTGCATAACTTGAACACTGCCTCTAAACCAACACAACTGGTTTGCTATCTAGCACTATTAAACTCATATGTAAGAACATCTATAGTTTCAATATCACTATGTGAAGAATTCTTAGGAATTACTTCTCAAGAGATTGGCTGCAGTAAAAATAAATTGATAGAAAAGATGGGAATTTGTTCCAATATTCTAATATATGATCAGGTACATGAATACTCGAAATACAAAGGTCTTCGTATCATTCACCCATTGATTGCATCTCACTGCATAACAGAATTGAAACAAACCTATGACTTGCCTAAAAGTGAAATTACATTGCAGTTATTGAAAGAAGATTTATTTTATAAGACTTCGTTAAATCAAGACAAATTTATTCGTGATATACAAACCCTGCTGATTACCAGACAGCGCAAGGAACATGGTGATGAGTCAGACACATTGTTTTCCCCCTTAATTGAAGCCATTCATAGGGAAGAGAAGTGTGGTAATGTGGAATATGTGTTAAAACAAGCATCTGCTAGATTTGAGCGAAATGGTTACATTTGCCAAGCCTTAGCAAGATACTTCTACATTAAAGAAAGGAAATTTGACTCTGCATTATACTGGGCCAAAGCAGCCAAACAAAGAGCACCAAAAAATTCGTACATATCAGATACACTAGGTCAAGTCTTTAAAAGTAAGCTAAGATCCTGTATAGAGTGCAAAGCAAAGAGTGCAGTCCTGACAGCTGAGGAACTGAAATACTTGCTAGAGCTTGCTGAGAATGCTTCACAGTCTTTCAGAGAATCTCAGTGGCAAGCTGAAAATGCAGACAATGAACAATATTTGCACCATCAGAAGCTTAAAAGAAAGTTTCAAATGTACAATACTGCTGGTTATCAGGGAGAGATAGAAACTGGTCTTTATGTTATTGATGTCCTTTGGCATGTTCCTTTTTTCAGCAAAGACGACCCACACTGTAGGAAAAAATTGACAAAGTATCTATCAGGAAATAATGTTTTGAATGTAGATAACCCTAATAGAGAGAGTGAAATCTTCAAGGTTCTTGAACATCATTCCAGCTTTTTATGTAATTTGCGATCACGGTTGAAAAGGGCATTTGACTTTTTTGAAGACTACTTTGTGTTTTTCAAAACACAGACCAATGAAAAAGAAATTGTAGAAGCAAAATTGTATAAGAAGGTTCAAGAATGTTTTACCAAATACACAGAAATATTTTGTAATTTCAGCTTTGAGCAACTGAAAAGTAGACAGGTCTCAAAGTGGCCCATTTCTCGGTATATAGAAGCATACAGGGACGCTGTGGAGGCCTCCAAAGCAGGCTCATTTTCTGGCATTTTGGGATACCTCCACAGAAATCACAGAAATGCTGACAGAGAAATAGAAGACATAGTAGAAGCATATGCATTTTTGTGTGAGGAGAATGCACAAGCAACTCTGAAAGATAAACAGAATTTGATTTTGGCAAATGTTGTTCTGAACTGCATTAAACCTAAATCCACTAAATTACATCCTTCTAAAGTGCTGAGAAGTCTGCTTCTAAGCATTCTACAGGAAGTGGAACCAACTTCACAGTGTATAGAGCCTTTCTTCCTAGCCTCCTTGTTCTTCTGGCCACAAAGTAGAGAACAACTAAATGAAGATTCCACAAAAATGGAAACTTTTGTTATACGCTTAAGTGAATCTTTCAAAGAGCTCTATGGAACCCTGTATCGTTCCAGGCAGCCTCTGGCTCTTTTCTATTTGGCGAAAGGCAATGGCCTGAACAGATTTATCCACAAAGGAAAAATAGATCAGCTTTTTAGTTCACTTTCAGAACAGGAACTGAATTCCCTCTGGCAGAGTGGAAATATCTGGAAGGAACAGGCTGTTCAAAATATTTTGCTTCCTTTGGATGGAAGAGCTGAGGGTAAGATTATCTACATAGACTATAGCAGCAATGAAACCTTTAGGATACCAGTGCAGCCTTTTCCCTCATGCCTGTTGAAAAATGGCCCAAACATAGAAAGAGTGTCTTTTTACCTTGGCTTTTCCATTGCTGGTCTCCTGGCATACAACATACAAAGTCTGTCATTGAAACACTAGGTATTGCAGTTTCTCAGCTACAAGGATTTTTCAGGCAAAATTATCCTCCAACTGGTTTTTGGTTTGGGTTTTTTTTTTTTGGTCAACAATTGCAAATGACAACCTCAGACTATCCATTGTATTTCCTTCCTAACTATGTTAGTCTTTCAGTCCCATGCAAAATTGTCTCTCTACTGTCATAACTGCTGTTTGGACAGTCAGTCAGACTGAAATGTTGGTGCTGTTAGTCCTGTGGACTGGTCACTACTACTCAAAGTTCTTTGATAACAGCATGAGAAATCATTCAAAAAAAAATTCTAAAAACCAACATTTTGAAAATGTTATTTTTAAATACCGTCACTTTTAAGAACCTTACTATCTTGCTAGCTTTTTTGCCATTGCTTGTAATGAAGGATGTTTCACCACGATTTTCTACTCTTGTATAAGGATTGTAAGAACAAGGAATGTATGTTAGAAAACATGTATCATGTAACATGTCCTGATATTTCGTTATATCTGGTGCCTTCTTGTCACAAGGGTGATGTAAAAGGCCATTCAGTTGCAAAGCAACATTTTTTTCTCTGTTGTTATTGTACACGCTCAAATTACATAATGCTTTTGTATATGGGCCTGTGTTAATAGCAAGCTATACATCTTGTGGAAGGACAGAAGCTCTGGTCTTTTACCTTCTCAGGGCATTTCTAAATACATGATTGTTAAAGATACCGCTACTTTCTGCTGTACTGTAAAAGCACACACCAGTTAGCATTTGATGACCATATTAAATAGATTTTATTCTTTTGTGATGGGTCTGCTTCTGCTTTATATGAAATTGATCCAGTTTGGTCATTCCTTTCTTTAAAAATTCCATTAGTTCCTTCCAGTGACAGATTTCTTATCAACTTTGATCCTCACAAAAATGGGCAATTTAAATGCTTAAGTGGTCATTGATTGGATTACCTTCCTCATGTGTAAAACTGCCTGCTATGTTTAGACACAATTAATATTCAAAAAAAGGAAAAGATATTGGTGCAAAGCACAAGAAACAAGTTATTGCTGTCTGGGGGGTGCAAAGTGTTGCACTTTGCACTATGTGCATATGATTGATGAAAACCAGAGGCAATTAACTGCCTGAAAGAGGTCTGCAGGACAGCTCTTTCATCACTCTGCAAGTCCTCTTTGCTCTTTGTGTCAGACAAGGAGGCAGGCAAAAATAAGTGACATCTCAACTGATTAGTAAAAACGAATTGACAAAAAGAAAAATAATAAAGCAGCAGACCATTCTGCTCTAGTGCAGCTCTTCTTTTAGTTGTAAATATGGAAAATAAGTTTTATTATATAGTCCAGACTGCTTTTTAACTCTAGCCAAAATATAGTTCTCTTGGCAAGAATGCACAATTTAACCTATATCCACTTTGTTTCTAACAGTATACTTTTATTTCAGATAGGTTGCTATAGGATCAACTTTCATGATAATTCATTATTTTTTCCTAATTAGTCCTCAGGATATTGCCGTACAATTTATCAATGACTGAAGTATTTACCCTTCCAAATAAAGATATACAGCAAATAATTTTCCTTGTCTTCATGGCAACTGAAGACTTCAGTCTTCATCTCCTTCAGTGACATCTCCTAAGAACTGCAAGTTTTTTATGCGCTCAAACTCAGCTGAGCTGTATAGGCATTTCCCTAAGTGTTTGCTTAGTTATTTGTCTTCTTGGTTTCTCAATACCCCAATCACTAATTAAACGTTTATGTTAATTGGCAGTAAATTAAGTGAAGCTCCCTAAGTTGCAACTGTTTTGCCCACAATGCGTGTACATTTACTAGTAACTCTTGGGATCTGGCACAGTGTATTACATGCTAGACACTGCACTATATGCCTGTGTGAGTTTACAGAAATATAGACTTTACTATTTGTATATATCATGCTGTTTGTTATGAAATTGTATTTTTATCAGCAGTAGCTCGTTAATAAATACAGATATTTGATAACATCCTTAATTGCACAATGTGGAACTCTATTTGATGGTACATATCATGCAAAAAGGCTGACAGAATTGCTTTTTACAAGTATTTCCTAGTTTCCATTACTGTGTAAGACTGTTTTTTTCATGGCTCATAACTTTGTTAATCTTTGTATTTTGAAAACTAAGCTCTCCCATGCTAAATATCTGCCTCAGACATATTGTGTGTTAATTAAAGCCAGAGGGCTCAGTAACTTCCAACTGTGAGATCAAGAAAAAATGTTGTATCGCCCATGTTAAACAACTCTACCAGCTTTTTCCAGAATGCTTAGGAATTCTTTGGAGTGGTATTTAAAAAAAGGGGTTGCTCTGGTAGGAGATATAGGTACATGCGAGGGAAAACTTGTCTGCACAAGCCTAATTTTATCAAGTTGCAAGGCCTGAAAAGACTGCCATTCGTATATGGGCATATGCTAACTTGGGTTTTAACAGCAGAGTCTGTACACAGCAGGGCATAAGCAATCCAGGAGGTTCCTGGAATGCATTGATGATAACTTCCTTCTCCAAGTGACAGAGGAGCCTACGAGTGGAGGTCCTATGCTGGACCTTGTTCCTACCAACAAGGAGGGGCTGGTGGGGAATGTGAAGCTCAAGGGCAGCCTTGGCTACAGTGACCATGAAATGGTGGAGTTCAAGATCCTTAGGGCGATGAGGAGGGTGCACAGCAAGCTCACTGCCCTGGAGTTCTGGAGAGCAGACTTGTGCCTCTTCAGGGAGATGCTTGGTAGAGTACCATGGGACAAAGCCCTGGCTGGAAGAGGAGCCCAAGAAAGCTGGTTAGTATTCAAGGATCACCTCCTCCAAGCTCAGGAGCAATGCATTCCAACAAAGAGGAAGTCGGGCAAAAATGCCAGGAGGCCTGTGTGGATGGGCAAGGAGCTGCTGGGCAAATTCAGGCACAAAAGGAAAGCCTACAGAGAGTGGAAGCAAGGACAGGCAGCCTGGGAGGAATACAGAGAAACCATTGAGCAGCCAGGGATCAGGTTAGGAAAGCTAAAGACCTGATAGAATTAAATCTGGCCAGGGACATCAAGGGCAACAAGAAAAGCTTCTATAGGTACATTGGTGATAAAAGTAAGACTAGGGAAAATATGGGCCCTGTCCAGAAGGAAACAGGAGACCTGGTTACCCAGGACATGGAGAAGGCTGAAGTACTCAAGGACTTTTTTGCTGCAGTCTTCGCCAGCAAGTGCTCCAACCACACTGCCCAGGTCGCAGAAGACAAAGGCAGGCACTGGGAGAATGAAGAACCGCCCACTGTAGGAGAAGATCAGTTTCAAGACCATCCAAGGAACCTGAAGGTGCACAAGTCCTTGGGATCTGATGAGATGCATCTGCAGGACCTGAGGGAACTGGTGGATGAAGTGACTAAGCCACTATCCATGTATTTGAGAAGCTGTGGCAGTCTGGGGAAGTTCTAGCTGACATAAAAGGGGAAACATAACCCACATTTCTACAGAAGAAAAAAGGAAGAACTGGGGAAGTACAGGCCAGTCAGTCCCACCTCTGTGCCCAGCAAGATGATGGAGCAGGTCCTCCTGGAAACTATGCTAAGGCACATGGAAAATAAGGAGGTGATTGGTGACAGCCGACATGGCTTCACTAAGGGCAAATCATGCCTGACAAATTTAGTAGCCTTCTACAGTGGGGTTACAGAGTTGGTGGATAAGGGAAGAGCAACTGATGTCATCTACCTGGACTTGTGCAAAGCATTTGATACTGTCCCGCACAACAACCTTGTGTCTAAATTGGAGACACATGGATTTGAAGTATGGACCACTCAGTAGATAGGGAATTGGGTGCATGGTCACATTCAAAGAGTTGCATTCAACAGCTCGGTGTCCAAGTGGAAACCGGTGACAAGTGGCATTCCTCAGGGGTCGATATTGGGACATCTTTGTCGGTGACATGGACAGTGGGATTGAATGCACCCTCAGCAAGTTTGCTGCTGACATCAAGCTGTGTGGTGTGATTGACACGCTGGAGGGAAGGGATGCCATCCAGAGGGACCTCGACAGGCTTCAGAGGTGGGCCCATGCGAACCTCATGAAGTTCAGTGGGGCCAAGTGTAAGGTCCTGCACACGAGTCAGGGCAATCCCAAGCACAAATACAGGCTAGGCAGAGAATGGATTGAGAGCAGCCCTGAGGAGAAGGACTTGGGGGTGTTGGTTGACAAGAAGCTCAACATGACCCGGCAATGTGCGCTTGCAGCACAGAAGGCCAACCATATCCTGGGCTGCACCAAAAG